>NW_020201215.1:53438-56719 GCF_001531365.2 Cynara cardunculus var. scolymus | reverse complement strand
ATCAATATGAATATAAAAAAATAAAAATCTATTATCAAGACGTTCGGTTTGGTTGATTTCATGACTTCCCGACCCCGAACTCGGATTGTCTTCATAAACCTTTGTAATCTCCACGTTGTTATCAATTTCTTTTCATTTACGTTTATCCATATTAGCTTGATCGACGCCGAATATCATTACTACCGTGTTTCTTATTCGATTTAAAACTCATACAAAAGTGAACATGGAATAGAAATACTAAAAACAAAGATATTAATTAAATGAATGATATTTTTTGGGATATGATTTTTTTCGTACAATAATGAATATGTAAGTCGAATGATTAAAAATAAATATATTAATTAAATAAATGATTATTTCTTGGGATATGCTTTTTTGTAACCCCCCATTAATTGTTTGGGGGTTACATAGATAACCAAATGACTAAACTACCCTTGGAAGTAAAGATTGGACAATACATCAACCTACAACAATGAAGGAATTTGATTGGTTGAGATAAGTGAACAAAGTTAACACAAAATGAATGGTTATCATTTGATCTTGGCCCTATATAGATATATATATATATATATATGGGTATATATGTGGGTCCATTCAAGGAAGAACTGATTAGTTTGTGGTAACTGTGAGATTCAATTTCAACCACATATCAACGGATAAATTAGGAAATTAGTAATTTTGGTAATTTAAGTTAAAATTATAATTAGAGGGCATTTTAGGTATTTTTAAAAACTCCACTCTCCGATCTCCGATGAACATTATCTCGGTCGGTACCAAGTAATCACAAAGTTACACAATGTGATGCCCATTGTGGTATCACTGTGACATCATTGTGATGCCAACTATGATACCAACTCAAACCTTAAAAACAAAATCAAATCCATAATCTAAATTTAAGAGATACATATAGACTATCCGCGTTGTGATACCCAAAATACATACAAGATGCAATGTGATACCTTATGTATACATACAACATGCATTGTGATACCCTATGTATACATACAACATGCACTATGATACCCTATGTATACATACAACGTGCCGTGAGAAGAGATCTACCTGAGGAGTCGCCGTGAGATGAGATCTGCTTCCTCTAACCCTCAGCGTCACCTTCGTCCTCATCGTTGTTCGTCTTCCTCAAATCCCATCTTCATCAGCGTCATCGTCTTCCTCCTCGTTTCCGCCTTCCTCAGTGTCGCCATCTTCCTCATCGTCGATGTCTTCCTCTCGTCGTCGTCTTCCTCGTCGCAAACTACCTCGTCGCCGTCATCTTATGTCTGTGAAGGCATGTTGTTTGGAAGCGAATAAGTCATTTAGGGTTTGGTAAAGAGAAGCGAATCAGTCATTTAGGGTTTGGTAAAGAGAAGCGAATCGGTCATTGGGGGATAGCCGACGGACTGTAATCGTTTCAGTTTCTGTGCGACACAGATGGTGGTGATGGTGGTGCGGCGTAATTGAAGGAAGGATCGGCGTAATCATCTCCGACGCTGGAGATTGGAGCTGAGGACGGCAGGATTGAAAGGGCAGCAATTGGGATCGATCGGCCTAGGGTTTTAGAATGATTTAATAAGTTGTCAATTTTTTAAAATTACTAATACACCATTGTTCTTAATTAAGGTAATACAATCACTATAATAAAATGATTGGTTGAGATTAGACCTCATAGTTACCACAAACTAATTAGTTCTCATTTGATTAGGCTCATATATATATATATATATATATATATATGTATGTATGTATATATATATGCGGGATCCGTTGAAAACCGCTTAATTCTTAGAAACCGTGTAAACCGATTTCGACCAATAGAAAAATTACTTTTCTTTAATTAAATTTAATCATTAAGGGTTGAAATGTCATTTACATTGTTTTTTATTAAATATGAAAGTTATTAAGAGATCTTAATTAAGGAAACGTAATAAAGAAAACATTAGAAATTTTAATATTTAAATGTTTATTTAATTTAGTATTTTAAAAATTAGATATGTTTATTTGTTTTATAGGTTTATACGCAGTAAGAATATTATCAAAAACTTATATTCAAATTGATCCACAAAATCAGTAACAGACGCTAACAGAGATTCATGAACCAGTAAAAATATAGATATTAGTGAAACATATTCATGTTTAGATAGGAAAAAAAATTCATTAAATCGTTGTATAATTTAATAAGATACATAATCGTTGTATAATTTAATAGGATACATAATTGTTGTATTACAAAAAAAAAAGGCACTGTAATATAATGAAACGTAAGCAGATTGTTTCGTGAAAACGTTCATTGAGGAGCTTGTTTTATAAAACTTTTTGGGATGAACTGTTTGCGTAATATAATATTTTTGGATAATCTTGTTTGCTTAGCAACAATTATTGATGAAATTGTTTCATTTTTTTTATAATTTTTTGGATGATTTTGTTCATTTAATGGTTAATAAAGTTTGTAATGGTAAATGCATTGACGCTATGAAACGTGTTCGGATTGCAAAAACTTTGTCGATGAAATGGGTGCATAACGAAAGTGAAATCATTTCATAATTGTTAAAAAAATGTTGTGTAATTAGTGAACAATGAAAGCATTTCATAATTAGATTGAAATGAATCCATCTATAAATAACATGAAAATGACAAATGTCTCATCTAGCATTACGTTGATTTGTGTATTGATGAAACTATTAAACGTGTTCGGATTGCAAAAACTTTGTCGATGAAATGGGTGCATAACGACAGAGAAACCATTTCATAATTGTTAAGAACATGTTGTTTAATTAGCAAACAGTGAAACCATTTCATAATTAGATTGAAACGGATCCATCTACCGGAAACTTGAAAAAGGACAAATGTATCATCTAACATTACGTTGATTTGTGTATTGATGAAACTGTGAAACCGTTTCGTTCATGAAATGTAGTAGTGATTTTTTTATTCAAAATGTTTCATTATGTTAAATTGATTATAGTGTGTTTTATTTTTATTGTTGATATATTTTAACGATTGATGTTATTTTTTTATAATATTTGAACATAAAATTAATATATTATTTTACAAATGATTTGTTTCATTAATATTACGATATACATGATATGGTTGCCATTAATATTACCACTACCAAAGTTACCATTTTGCCCTTTTTGGGATTATAAAATAATTTTTTATTTTTAATTTTTTTAATTTCCTAATATAACTTAAACTAATCTTGACCATTGATCAAGAAAATTGATGGATGAGATTGGTTTATATGGTTTACACAAATAAAGGCAGTTTTCATTTGATCGCTC
>NW_020201215.1:4983-51888 GCF_001531365.2 Cynara cardunculus var. scolymus | reverse complement strand
TATATATATATATATATATATATATATATATATATATATATATATATATATTAGTAGTAGTAGTATTATGTCATATCTAATGTTATTTTTCCGTTTATGCAGATTTTTGAAGTTTTTTTGGCTACGTTCTATAGCAGTCCTACAGGAGCATGTTGACAGCAGTCTTGCAGCACCAGGCAGTGGGCTGCACAATTTCTTCTGGACCGAAAATTTTGGGTTGCAGCCTTGAAGCTGTAGATTTTAAGGCCTTGGGTTAGTTTAGCTTTCTTTATAGGCTCTCTTTTATCTTATTAGTTAATCTTCTTTTGTAAGTTTCATACTCTTTATAAATATGAGTTAATTCTAAGCTAAATTCTTAATTAACCGTTGGGTTTTATAATTTCTCTAGCCTTTTATTCTAAGATTTCGGTCTACTAATCACAAGGGTAGTGTCAAATTGGTTTCAGCTTGAGCTCCAAAGGTCAAAAGTACCGGGAGGTCTCAGGTTCAAATTCAATGAGGAATAAAATCACCTTATGGCCACGAAGATTCAAATGTGGTGACTCCAGGCTACCCGCGAAGCGGGTGGTCGCCCTAGGATTACTCGACTCGCATAGCGGGTCGGATGTCTAGGTTAATAAAAAAAAAGATTTCAGTCTCCTTGCTTCAAACAAGAACCAAAAAATTGCTAGTTTGTTCTCAAGAATAATCTAAAGTGCAAGTATTCAAGTTTCATCTCATTTCTTTTCTTACTCTTGATTTTTAAAAGCTTTCTGATTTTTATTACAAGTTGGAATCAATCGATTACTGTTGCATTACGTTGGATTTCATTCTTTGTGGCCCAGGATTGATTTCCTTAGATAATAACCTGTTTTTAAGTGTTTGTTAGTAATTTCTCACTTTTAGTGACGAAACTTGTCTCGCAAGTTTCGTGACTTATAGTGCAAGTTTCCTTAACTTTCCTTTTTACAAGTCTTTATTTTTACTTTATGTCTTCTATTTTAGAGTAATTTTAATTTTCAATATTTAACTTTTAGCACTTTACTTTTCAGTATCTTAATTCTAGTCCTTTACTTTCCAGTATTTTAATTTCTACATTTTACTGCAATTTAATTCCAGTCATTTATATTTATGTACTTTAATTTCTAGTATTTTAATTACCACTATTTTAATTTCTCGCAATTTAATTTTGTAATTTATTTTTTCGCATTAGTTATTTACTTTTCAGTCTTTACATCCTTCGCAAGAAGAAACCGAGCGATGATGGATTAAACGTCTTAGTTTGGGGTGTAAGGGAAAATTAAGACCAAAACCGATGTGAAAGTACAGAGCTGTCTTATTAGCATTATAGTCTAACTATTTGTTTCAGGTGATTAATATTTCATTAAAGATTACATTAAAATTAACTAACAACTAATTTTGTATATGAAAATGCATTAACTTTCAGAGTTAAAATAAATAAGAAAACTTGAGGTAATAGGAGAAGACTATAAATAATTTTAGTATCTGACAAGTACTACCCCTATGGTATAAGATGGTAACACTATATTGTGCTAGAATTCACGATGTCTAACATAAATGATATCATATCGATAGTACGTTGGCCTGTGTTTACTCTTGGGAGGCCGACCCGATAGTTGATATTGTGACAGTTCTATAAAATCATTCTGTGGTTTTATAGAAATGTGACAGGATTGTTATGTCACTATTCTGTCGGATCATCTGTTTTGTGTCTTAATCAACTTTTGCATCATGTGCTTCTTTTATGACTGATATTTTCTTAGTTGTTAGTCAAATCACCCAATTTTAGATAAATCAAATCCCTGAAAATCGTTATTTGAAATTAGTTTTTATAGACTGGACTTTTGAAGAACTTTACAAAGTTTTCTCTGTGGGAACGATATCTGGTACTTTACCATTATTACTTGCTACAAGACGATATTAGTTCAAGGTGTATACTTGCGTCGAGTTCTATTTTTGTGTTTAAATCTAAGGTTGCATAAACCGATGAGCAATTATATTAGAATATAGTAAACTTATTGTTATTAACAAAAAAAACTCGTATTTTTTGAAAAAAACTACCAACCATAGGACACTGTCCAACTTATATCTATATTCAAGAGGAAAACTACCTTGTTTATTCCTACATTGTTGACTAATTATTACCTAATATTGAGTACATGAATCTTAAGTATTCTCCTGTCTCTGTAACAAGAATAAGACCTCAAACTATAACCAACATGGGCTTTTTATTCTGAGATTGATGTTTTCGAAAAAGTTTGTTTTAACCATACAAGTAAAAAACATGGATGAAAGACGTTAACATGAGATGAGATGGAAACTCAACTGATTTATATTGATTTACATAAAGTATTATTTTGAATAGTCAACATTCTGATTCCAAATGATGTCAATATATCTATTAAAGCTATATCATAGGATGTTTTTTTACGGTAGAACGGATTGATGATGCTATGTAAGAATGATATGGTAGATAATATGATTTATGTATAGGAATACTTGAAAAGATGTTTTTATGTAAATTGAATTGGATGTTATTTCTAATACTAAAAACAATATATTGAAGATTTTTTCTTACATATCGAGGGTCTTTTTTTACATGTTGTCCAAAGCCTACAAAATGTCAAGAACGGGCATGTGTAGCATAAAGTGCAATATGTACAGAATGTCACCGTTTTTATGAGAGATGCAGTGCAGCTTGGTACAGTTTGAAGGTTTGGTACAAAAAACTTATATGGTGTGGTTTGCGAAACAATCATTTTCCTCCTCTAAAGAAAAACTTGTTAATTTCTACATAATTCAATCTCTCTTTTTTCAATAATCATTGACTTGTATATTTTAGAAAAATAAATTGAACATTTTAGTAATTAACTTATATCAGAGGGGTTTTGATGGAGCTCATTTATGAAACCATAAAGATTTATATTTAGTTAAATAAGTTCAATAAAATAAAAAAGGTTAATAAAATGTTGATATTGTATGACAAAAAATAACGCTATCTACTGTAGATATTCTTAAAATATATAAATTGTTAACTTTCAAGATCCAATAGTTTTGAATACCGGAGACTATCTCCAACCAAACTACTAATAGAGGTGGCTTCGGAATGACCCTTATCGTCTTCAACTGAACGGCATAGTACAAAAAATTTGTGTTTACCTTTTAACTGAACGAAACATGTTTACGGTTTAAAAAAACAATGTCTATTGAATCACTAAATGTGATTCATATTGTTTACCGGACGTTAAAATTTCATTTGTAATGGTAAGTTGTTTAATGATATTTTTTGTTGGAATTATGTGTTGATAGATTAGTGCTAATCATCATTTTGATGTTTTTATTGGTGTTATAATTGAAGTTATTGGTGTCACAATCGAAAAATCTAGCACAAAAACAAGGTAAACATTTATCTGATATAAGTCATCATTTTTACCTTACCAGTCTACCATGAAAGATTCTTGGTCATCAAAAAACACGATATAAACATTTTATAACAAACCACCATCTTCACTTTCCAAATTGATCTTCAGTGTGCAAAAGAGCACATAAATATGTTGATAAAGACCATCTTTTTCGGGATAAGCATCTCTTACTCAGTAAAAGACAATTAACGTTTAGTTACCCAATAAGATGCAATTAACGTCCGCAAGTACTTGGTAAGCATTCCCAATGCCTGATCATATGAGAGAACTTGTCGAAGAAACGGTTAAGAACCAGAACTGGTTATGGAAGGACCAAAAAGAACCAAGCTTGTTCACACTTGTTAGGTCATTGGTCACTAGGCCTGATTCTTGATTCTTTTCAAGAACCAGAACCGTTATGACCAACTGAAAACAAGTCCAGACCAGCCTTAACTGGTCGACAGAAACAGATCCAACCGGTCTAACGAACCATGACCAATTTAAGAGCCAATGGGTTCTAATGAACCTAACCAACCTTGCATCCTTCTTTGCCACAAACAAAAATACATCCGAAGATCAAATTACAAATCGAGAGAGAAGATAACGATCAAGAGAAAGACAACACTTGCTGTCGATAAAATAAAACTAGCACAGTAATAAAAACCAGATTAGAAGCTCACAATCACCATCAAAAACTATAAATTACTTGACGATGAAGGAGAAATTAACACCCACAAACGAAACAAAACAAAGAAACGAAGAAAGAAAAAAAAAGTCAAACTAACGAGAATTAGCAGGCACGCATGTCCCTAAATCAAACTAACCGAACCAAACAGTGACCATAAAAAAAACACCGGTAGAATACAACCTTCTCTCAAGGCACAGGGCAGCAGCAGCTAAAACCAACTACTCTTTTTTCGTTCGATTATTTCAAACTTGAATTTTAACCCCACTTTCAAACTCATTACAAGACCCTGAAAAAACCCGAGTCAGGTATCAGCCAACCCAAATCCATTAGTAGCTGTTTTGCCATAGTTGCTGTTGCGATTGCTGCTGCTGCTGCTGCTGTGGTTTTGGTTGGCCTTGGGACCCACCGACAAGAGAACCATCCCTCGAATTCTGCTGTAATTCGGTCTGGGAATTATGGTAGAAATTCGGATAATTAAGGGCGGCTCCACCGTAACTCTGTGAAGGCTGCTGTTGCTGAGCTTGCCTGAACCCACTCGGCTGCTGGTTTTGACCCTGGAAACTGTAATATGTGCTGGCGGGCATAGCGGACATTGTTCTGGAACCAGCGCCATGAACCCACATTGCTGAGTTCTCGTTCTAAAACATTACAAAAACAAATAGAATTTAGAAAATAAATGATACCAAGTTCCCCACCCAAAAATGGGTGAGTTGTGGTAGATGGGTATTGGAATTTCACCAAATTTTTGAAAATGATACAAGGTGTCTTTTGTATGTATATATATATGAATACATGTCACAAACTAACAAGAGAGATTCTCTTGTTATAAACCACACAAACTACCCCACTAAGGGAGCGTTTACTAAACGCTTATTAGATAAGCACTTACCAAGTCATTTACTTTATCGGGTGAGCATGGCAACTGACAAGGATAGAGAATCTTACCCGGTAAGAGGCATGACAACAACCTTGGTTCTTACCCGGTAATTGAGGGAGAAGATTCTTACCCAATTAGCGGTACTAGGTAAGAGACGTTTACAAACAATCCATTTTTGTGGCCAAGAATGTTACCCAACAAAGTAAGTGAGGTTTGAGACAGATTATCTTTTCACAAGCACGGATGGTCTCTGTCAGGGCCTCAGATGCTATTTTAAGCCACCACCTAAGATGCAAATGCAACATGGTGGCGAAACCAAGCTTCAGCGTCATAACGAGTTATTTAGAACCATGATCACAAGTGACACATATAGCCAGGTATGCGCTAAAGGAAATATAGATGAGATAAGAGCCTAGTTTTAGATGTAGTTAGTGAAACATAAAAGAGGATACCTGCTGAAGAGAGAGCAACTGACTGTTCTCTTTGTAATGGGCGTTCAATACATCATCATAACTTAGGGTGGAGCCAGCAGGGCCTGCAGGTTGATTGACTTGATAGTTTCCAGGAATTGCTGTCGAATTGCCAAATGAACCATAAGCTGAAGGAACAGCCGCAGATTGAGGCAAACTGCTGACTGAAACACTGTTTTTGTATTGAGGGAGAACGGCTGCCAACTGTTGATGATACGTGCTGTTCCCAGCAAATGCTTGCTGAAAACCAGATGGCATGTATGTATAACTCTGAGGCAAAAATGGATAGCCGATCATGTTCGCAAAAGGTCCCAAAGGAAGAGTGGGTTGAGAGTACGGGTGCACAGCAAGGTGCTGTGGAAGAGCAGGTCCTGTAGGAATAGTGTTCCCAGGTGGAGTCTGTTGTGTTGGTTGAGATGATGAGAAAACCCCGGTCTTCAAAGCCTGGATGGACAGTATGGTAAATATGTGCTTTTATGTAGGAAGAATAAAAACTATAAAACTGTACAAACTGTATAAAGAGAGAGCTATAGGCACTTATCATACAAATCCAATACACAACCACCAACAGAATTCCTAGAAAAATGAAGTGTATTATCACCCGTAGGGTTGGGGCAATAGCTAAAAGTCTTAATCACATCTTGAAAGACAAGGAATAGTGCTCATATTACAAGCATAGAATGTAACAAACAAATACTAATGTCATCAACTCTATCAATATTTGATATGTAGAACAATTGTAGGTTCACTTTTTTAGCTTTCCTTCTTGGTATATAAACATTGCATCAAATGTCAAATGCTATGGGTGAGTGAAGGCAGGAAATAAAGTTATAGCAAAACCAACTAACCAATTTGTACAGGATTTCAACATGCAAGTAATTATAATACTAAAATTGGGCCATAAATATCAACTGAGCAAAAAAAATCAAGTACACTTGAGAACGCTCATCTCTACAACCCTGTTGTTTATCAACCAAAAGAAAATTTATGGTTCATTCATGCGCATATGTTTCCGTAACCGATAAGTTAGCTTAACTTTGTGTAACTAACTAGGCTTTTGATCATAAGAAACTTGGATGCAAGCCCATTATTTGTAAACAACAAAAAGTCCAAACATTCATCGTGTTACTCTTGCTTACCGAGTCGAAATATCTCTAAAATAACTTAAACAACTTAACAAGAACTAATCTCTTTTAACCTTGGTTAGCTTCCTAGAGTGTCTCGTTAAACAGTTCAGGAGTTTGTCCGAAAGAGACTAAGAAATTACAACTGTATTATGAAGAGACAAAATGATGACACTGCCAAGATCTTGGAGAGTCATAACCTGTTAGTTGGTTCAAAAATCATCAAAAAAAAATCTTCATCGAGCAGTAGATTATTTTCCATATAAGAGTAATTTTATTGAAGAAACTCTAAGCAGCATATACCACATGAAATATTCAGTTTCTATAATTTGGAATGTGTTTATTGTACTCTCATTTAATAATGTATTGATCTCCATATCTTATGAATGTAATGGTTCCCCATGTATTAACTGCAACAATTTGGAATTTTGAAGTCCAAATTGCACATTTAATTTATTTGAAAAGGCTCCCAGACCTAAAATGCAATCTGATACTTAATCAATTATCTATGACAACAGTCATGAGTTTATAGTTGCCAACTTGCCATGTGAACTGAGATGGATACCCGGCCTTGACATAGGCTTGAGGTGGAAACTTCCTTCCCTCATAACATGCCCTTTCTGAATATATGATACTCTAATGCATAGAGCCTGTACAGAACTGTAAACCACTGTACTTTTGTATATTCCTTAACACATCTAGAAGATGCAAGATATTTGAACATGTTTTCATCTGCATTGGCATTTTTACTGTTATCTAAAGGTAAAACAAGTTCTGGAACAAAAAAAATGCTTAGTGGGAGGCGTTCTTAACCAGATTCTATAATACACATCGGCCTATAACTGTCTCTAGTTTTCAAGTATACCACCAAACAAAAAACTTGGCAATTATCGTCTACTCCCACAAACACTGATAGATACAGATATGTCAACTTACATTCCAATTGAGAGATCAAAAATCTACATTGCTATTTACTAACTAAAATGCTGTTCGAACACCATTCAATCTAATTAATACCATACAGGGAAAATGGTGGATCACGCATGTCATCATCAATCGAACTTTCTCTTTAACTTTTAACATTGTCTTCTCCATGACTCGTTTAGAGCATACAATGGGTTTATACATGGTTGGATAACTGTTTTTATTCAACTAAATGATAGATATATGGAATGTAATACAATTAAAAAAATATCTGTGATTGGATGGTCATCACCATCAATGCTTTTGTACAACTTATAGGGTGTAATGTGTAAATATGTAGAAGTAGAGGCTTAATATGTCAATATAATCCTGATTTTATGGATAAACGTCAAGTCTATCGGGTTATATGTAGCACCATGTACTTAAGGTAAAAATACAAAAATATATTCGCTCAACTCACAGGTTTAGTTATTTATTTTTATACAACTGTAAAGTTTGAGGTGTTGGTACTTATTTGTTAGCTTTGTCCAAACTTCGAGCCGCTAGATTAGTTTAAGAAAATTTCCATTTATGTACCCTAATTACATCCTACATCAAATTCTTTAGAAACCCTAGCCGCCGTATCATTGCTAACCCCTAGTAGTCACAAACAACACAAAATGGCGGCATCAACCCAAAACCTAGCTACCAAAAGAAGTTCAGCAAACATAGCATAGCCACAGCAGTTAAGAAAGAAAGGATAAAGAAAATTCGGCATGAAAGGAAGAAATCCCTGCAGAATGCCCCAGCCATATTCATCGAAGTTCTGAACAGGCTGCTGGATTTGTGGGGTGTCAAGAAAAGGTATTTCTGCAATCTCAAACAAAGAAAAAAAAGGACGCAAATAAATCCCCACTTACGGCCAACACAATGACCTTAACACGCAGCCGCAAGCCACCATACCACAACAAGTCGCATGTCACTGTCAGTGGAAAGATCGTCAATCACGGGTGCTTCTTTCGTCTAAGAAACAGGTCAGGTGTTACTATTGAATTTAATGAGTTTTTAATCAATTCCATCTTTTTTCAATGGTTAGAAATAACTCACTATTTTCTTAGAATATTGGTAGAGCCATCCATTTTTCTGAGGAATCATTAGTGTTACGCTCATATTCAATCTTAGGGTGCATTGCAAGATGCCTCCGCTAGAGAGGTTCCATCCTGAGAACAATAGTTCTACCGAAATAAAACCATCTTATAGACCGTCGAAAAGCTTAAGAAAATCTTGTTTTCATTTTTCACATCTTGAAAAACATCAAAACATTTGTTACTATATACTAGTTTGACCATTGTATCAAATAAAATCTCTTCTATCCCATTTGCATATTTCCAAAATGTTTTTGACCATGACTAATATTCCAATTTTTAGACTGAAATTTAAAAAGTTCTCATGATTCTTGTACATGTTACAATCTTATTTGATTATCTAAAACATCTATGTTTCAAGTTATTTAAGATTCAACAGTTAGCACAAGCTTCGAACTATCCTGTTGAAGTATTGGGAATGACAATAAGAAAGAGTCATGTCACCATTTCAACAAGTTCAATCTTAATATTGAGCAAGACAGACTGCCAAGCATTTTTCATTCAAGGGCAAAGACCGTCATTAAATGAGATTGGACAGTTTTGGTGAAGCTCCAATTTGGTGTTTGATTAATCAGGTAGCACATTCAAGTTTTGGATTTTAAAACCCTATACATACAATTAAGAAATTGAACCTAAGGGCTCATAAGTCAAACTTTTTACTACAGTAAAAAAAATCTATATTTGTCAAACAACATTTAACATGTAAAAAGATGTAACAGCACAAAAGTTGAATGCTATTGACTCTTGCAATTAAAAAGGGGTTAAGATCCCTAAAACTCTAAGCTTATTGATTTAACAAGTTGAACAATAGGGCATGTGTAATGATTATAATGCTCTTACAGATTGAATACCAAGATTAGTTACTTATAACTCAGAATGATTGGATCACAAACCTGAACCTGACCATGAGTTATGTCTCAAGTGTTTTAAGTGCACAACCATGTATGTACTAGCAAGAAACAGCCATTTACACATAGATGTCAAAAATTAGCTGATTAAAAGTCATAACATAAGTTGTTTTAGTTCCAAAAGATAAACCACAAAATAGAGATGTGAGATTTATATGGCAACCTTAGAACCATACAAGGAACTTGCTAGACCAATGGTTTTCATACAAGAGTTCTGTATAATTTAACACATGTTTGATGATTTAAAAAAACAAGCCAAGTCATTAGGTGAAGGATAGAAAGGGCGTTCTTTTACTTTACGAGCTATTGTGATACTTTTGATCTATTTGGCCATGACATCATTACATGGGAAGGGTGTTCTTTTACTTTACGAGCTATTTTGAATTGTTATACTTTTGGTCTATTTGTCGGTCAATTTGGTTCACCTAATCTAAAACAATGTGAACCATTTACATGTACACTTGGGGATAACCTTAACTAAAACGGTGTGAACAAATTTGTTGTCAATATACATCACCATTTCCCTTAATTCATGAAAAATGGTAAAAGGAATTGCTTGGCCTCCCACAGAAAGATTCCTTAAATGCATGCAGAAGATAGAACTAACACAAATTTAAAGAAAGACACTGCTATGGTTAATTACAAATGAGATCTTCTAAACAAATTGAGTATTCGTCTTGTATTTAATCATTTAATGTAGAGTATCTCATTCCCTGTAATGGGCCACTCGCCACAGCGTCACACTCTTTCCCCCACCCTCCTGTTTCCATCACGTACCCCACCCTATAATTACATATTATTGCTCTATTCTTCTCCAACACCATCTAGGTAATCAAGAATGTTGCTGGTGAGTGGATTATGGTAAATTGTGGCGGTGGCCAGCATCATTCTTGGTTACATGATGAGGCCAACCGGACAAGCATTAAAAATGAATCACTACGAAGGAGCTTGAGAAGCTTGATCTTAATCTCATATAACGTTGCTATGACATTGATTATTTAGTAATGCAACATGGGAGAAAGGGAGAGAGAGAATAATCATCATTGACATTTATTATTTAATCATGTATTTATACAAAGCATGATCATTGAGTGGTTGGTATCTGTTTATTCGTCTTGTCTCATATCGACAGCTTAGCATCTTATTGGTTTTCCTCGGCCCAAAAGTTAAGGTTATGGTGTTTCATCATCAGATGAACTTTAATTTTACTTACATACCCATTCGTCTATTGAGTTCATCAATTTTTGGTGAGAAATTCATCACCTTGGATGTGAATCCTATACAGTTTTCATGTACATCTTCGATATCCTAGTTAATTATTCAAGTTATTTTTCCAATTTCCATGTGACAGGTCACAAGGACTTCAATTATTTTTCCACTCATTCAGACCTACAAAACACATTTGATCGGTAACAGCAATAGTCAAATCTTTGCACAAAAAAATAATCTGAAAGCACAATCTTAAGCTCTACAGTTAAAACTACCAGAATGTAATGAATCAATATTCCAAGAAAAGAATAAAAGCAAGTTAAATACAGCACAATACCTCTGCCATAGAAATAGTTGAACCGCTGATTGAAGATACTGAGCTACCATATTTAGTGGGCATTGACTGACTAATAGGAAATGGTGAATATGAAAGATCAGATTCTCTGACAGGATGACCATTGGCTGCTAACAATGTGCTCGGTAATGAATTTGTATATGCAGCCTGCTGCAAAAATCATAGAGAGAACAGCCAAAAAGTGAACAAACATTGAGCATAGCAAAAGATGAGCTTCAAAAAGATTTATTTATCAAACTATAGCCACCATTAGGTATCCTATCTTTGAATAACTGGACAATATCATTTGTCTCATGAAATTATACAATAGTACAAGACAACAACATTCACTTCCTTGACCCTATCAAATATTGAATTCATCAACATTATGGCAACACCCTTTGTTTACCTAGTATCAAGCTATATGGCAATAAAGTTATTAGAAAAAGTATAAAAGATTACGACTAGTATTTGCATGTTGCCATTGCCGTTGATCAAGGACAAGACCAAGACTTAAAGGGCCGTTTACCAATTGCTTACTCGGGTAAGCACTTACCAAGTTACATCACCTAACCGGATGAATATGACAATGACCAAGAATCTTACCTAGTAAGAACGAGGCAAGGACCGAAAGTCTTACCCAGTAAGTGAGGGCAACTATTCTTACCCCGGTTAGCGCTTACCGGGTAAATTGTTGCATATGATGTCGTTTTTGTTGACTAAAATCTTACCCGGTAAGTAAATGATAAGTGTTGAATTCTACAGGTAAGTGCTTACCGAGTAAGTATTTGGTAAAAGCCCCTTACTTCTAGGTCTATTTCGTAAAGCTAACTATATGATAAATATAACTCACAGAGAACTGTGCCAACCTCCAGGAACCCAAAAATCTTAGATGTAACAGTTCCCATGATTATAAACAGCAGAAAATTTATGTTTTCATTGCACATATTATAGGTGAAAGTCAGAGCATCAACTGAGACAAAAGTATGCAAGCGAAAAGAATCGACAATCTAAATGACATGTATTGTAACTGTGTGTTATTACCATCACATTCGAAAAAGGAGTTGCATTTTGCATCTGTGTAGGTGTCTGAGATTGAGGGAAAGAAGGGTTCAATAGCTGGGTGCTATCAAATGTATAACCAGGTACAGGTGTAGACGAAGAAAAACTATATTGATTCGCATGTGTCGCCTCGGAATTTTCTTGCTTCAACACCTCTGTCTGTGAAGCAGAAGGTAAATCATAACTCACAGAACTTGGCACCCCCCGGTGGACAGGATTGCTCTCTGATGTTATTATAGACTCATCACCATAGTATTCGGAATTTCTGCAGATGGAACTCATATAAGAACCAACAATATCAAAAAGAAATTTATGAAAATGGCAATATTGGGAGAAGGTTCTACCTAGTTTCAGAGGGCCCAACAGATGAAGTATCTGCCTCAGCAGGTGTCTCTTCTATATTGCTTCTCAACTTCCTAGATGCAAAAGATCCGGGAAACCCAGTATTCATGCTAGCACCAAAGCTCCCAAAACTCAAGTGTGAGCAATCTGCAGTCTGGACTTGCAGGTGATTTGGGATTACTACAGAAGGGACCTCCTCTTCAGATTCATCCAAGTGTCTCTCTTCCTGTATATTAAGTTGCTGCATGTTTGCACTCACTGAGGATGCTGAGGCATTACCTTCTTCAACTGAATTGAGTCAAATTGACAAGAGTCAAAAACAAAAGGTATTGGCATTCCACTAAGAATACAAATCTTCACAACTATGCTCAAGATAGGTAAAATAACTAAGTTAGTGATGAGAAGACTTCTGATGAAATGTGCATATCCAACCAAATTTTTACGTTCTTTAAGACACAAAAAGGTACAAACAAATTAGCAAAAAAAAGGTACAAATTACCAAAAAAAAGGTCAGTACCAAGAAAATAGAATTCCACACTGCAATAGTAAGCAAAGAACAAATAAACATATCAATTATCCCACCACACTATCCATAAAATATAAATATACCACTCAATCCCTGATATCTCCATCAATAGACTATAAACCAAAGCAAAGCTTGAGATCAAAGTTGTTAAGGGCTCAGAGGTACTTAACGTAAAGGGGTCCCGGGACCTAAGCGAAGGCCTCAAGAAAATGAGGCACATCTTATCAAACATATATACACACGCAAATAGTTACACACAACTCAAAAGGCATTATATAGAACATAGTTCAATTTCAATTTTCAAATAGCATTAATATCAAGCATAGCTCAATAAAGTCCTGACTACTAGTCACTGCTCAATCCTAATCATCATCAAGTGTGTATTCTTCAACGTTCTCATCGGATTTATACTCCCCAATATCTTCTCTGAAGTCACTCTTCTCTAATAATTCAACTTCATACTATTCATCTTTGAGTTGATGTCTTGAACTAGAAGTGGCCTTTCTCCTACCCTTCCCCTAACCTTCACTTCATTGTTCTGCACATTATAGTTACACTCACAAGATCCCGAAGCGCTAGCAACATCAGCCCATGTCAATGAGTCATCTTCAAACACATAAACCTCTTCATTATCATCATTCCTTCTTCCAATCAACCGCGCATTACTCTCACCAATGTCATTTAGAGTAGGCATGGTGATTTGCACCAAACCGTAGGGGCCGGGGAGCCGCAACAAATCGAAAACCGGGGCCGAGCCCTATATATACCCAACTTTTTGTTGGCCCTATCTCCAAGCAATCCCCGTTTCAACAGAAAAAGGTTCAAATTGGTAGAAAAATATAACATATATAATATACTTTTAATATAAATATAATATACTATATAATATATAATATACTCTCATAATATATAACATATATATCAAAAGTATATTATATATATATTCTATTTTTTAACCAATTTTGAACATTTTTTGTTAAACCAGGGATCGGTCGGGGATAGGGCCAACAAAAAGTGAGGGATTCAATTCCTTGTACCCGCCGAGGGACCGGGCCCAGTGATTGCATTTCCCGCCCCATCCTCACACCGTTGCCATGCCTAATTTAAAATATGGAAACAATGACATAAGGATGATCATATGAGTACGTTACCTTTTCCCGAAGAGGTACGATCAAGAGGAAGTAACACCCAAGCGGTACACGATCAAGAGAGATCAAGAGCAAATGTGAGGAGATGAGAGATGGGGTGGGCTTTGGTTGTATTTGTAAGGGGTTCGGTACATTAATCATGAGAGATGAGATGATAAGCCTTTTTTGTAGAAGTCTAGGAGATGAGAAGACTTATTTTAAAAAACACAATTCAAGCCCGATTTGTGAGACACGCCTAGGCCCAAAAGGCGCCTCAGCCAAGCCCGCCTTTGTGAATATGCCTCACCTCGACCATAGAAAAAACCCAACCTCTTGCGCCTAGGCGCACATTTAACAACTACGTTTGGTATATACTTTTTCTTCTTATTTCTCTCAGTTGCATTCCCCATAAGTTAGAGTGCATGCTTCCCACCTGTGCTGTTCACAATCTTGCACAAGCCAAGAATACTATCGTTCCTACCCCAAGTGATAAATGATGAATTGAAAATATCTATGATATGTTGCTCTCCTCTTTTGACCCCAAGTGATAAATGATGAACTGAAAATATCTATGATATGTTGCTCTCCTCTTTTGAGGTAGTAGTCAGGTCTGCGTACATCTCGACTCCCCCCAAGACCCTACTCTCGAATGGGATTTACTCGATCAATTTGGTTTGGTATGGTTTGGTTACTATAACAATGTTAATTGCCACCCATTTACAACATGTTATATAGCATGAGACAATGGCTGATGCTTAAATTCAAGCATCTTCTGTATATACTACTTGTTCCCAGATTATCTTCAATGTTAGTCCCTGCCTTTGAACCACAAAACAGAAAGCATATGTGCATTCACATATCTAGATGACCAACAGATTTGATCGCAACATGATTAGTATAAACCCAAATAGCCACCAGGAACCAAAAGTTCAGACAATATTAAATGAACCTTTGGCCAACTGTACAAAAAAGAGATAAACAAGACAACAAAATACGTATTTATATAGTATGTAATGTACTTGTCAGTTATCACATAATTGTAAGCATGCACGAATAGTTTAAATCCAGAAACACCAGACACAATTTGGCCAAAAATTCACTTAAAAGTATCAGGCTTTGGACTCTCGACAACTACAAATCATATAATAACTCACATGATGACATATACACCTAAAACAAGTGATGAAATACACCTTCAAGAATTATGCAACTACAGGGAAAAAATCTGTTGGAGCATTAAGACGATGCATGCAGTCTTATGCAGCCAACAACAGTTCCTTCTACACCAGAAAACTAATCCATAAGGATAAAGCAAAAAAAGCTCCTCTCACAGATTCCATACATTAAACAGAGACAAATCACTTCTGTTGCGATGAAAAAATATGACATAGCTCACATATATCCGAACTTCAGCCAACCTTATATATACAAATAAAGGTTCACAATATATATAGGTACACAAAAGGCTCCACCAAATCTGAGGCACCTATAAAGGTCAACCAAGTGCATATGAAAAAATGAGAATGTTTCCAAGACGTGATTGCTCTAATGCTTTGTATATTGTATAAAAAATAGCTGCACATGTGTTTCAAAGAAATAAACATATCACGGCTGCCTAAAAATATCATCAATCAAATATCATTATTAATCCAATTCGAGAAAAAACTAAACCTTGGTACTCTGTAGAGCATCATAGATTGCACTGACCCTAACAACCTTTATGTTGATGATGTTAGTAAACTTTAGGAGGTTTGATTCATGATGCTGAGCTACTAAACAAAACTGATCACTTAGAATGTAGGAAATACCTTCCTTGTGCTCAAAAGCATGTTCCTCAGGGTGGAAGGAATCCATGTTTTTATACAAGTCATTATTATATAGAGGTGCACTTCCAGATGTATCATCCAGCAATTTTCTACTCGAAACAGAAGCAGACCCAACATGATTTGCAGTGTGATCTTCAAAAACACTTTCATCTTCTTCCTGAGCCTCATCTGTCTGAGAACCCCCATATTGGTTGCTTCTTTCAAATGGTAAGTTTGATTGACCCACATTCAGCTCAGACTCTACATATGGCTCCAATATAGATTGCACACCGGCAGATTGTGGCTGCTCAATAGAGGGCCATTCATCATCAGGAGAAACATATTGATCTGCAGCAGCATCATGTTCTGGATGTATCTCTGGAGCTTTAGAAGCATAGTCCTCCAAACAATGCAGCTCATAATGTGCAGATGAAGGCTGTATAAAGGCGCTCTGATTGATGCTTTGAGATGAAATTGGAGTACTATAAGCCTTGTGTTGTGGCCTGCCCATTTTCACAATATCAGCCATCGATTTTTGACCAGGAACACCCAACCAAGCAGATTGATATCCAGAGGATGGCTGCTGTGAAACTGTTGCAGTACCATCGGCTGCACTGAAAGATGATGCTTTATTTTCAGTGCCAAAAGAACCACTGCAGTAGCAAGACACAGTTAATGAGCAAAAACGTAGAAATTATTAGCCATTCCCATGATGAATACAATATGGAAAAGTGTCAGAGAGATGCAACTTCTTTTTGTTCTCTTTCTGTTGTCAGAGAAGAATCAAATGATTGTTAAAATTTTAGCTTCCCAGAAAGGTTAAGGATCCATTTTAACATTGAATTTGCTAGGAAACATTTCAACTTTAATTCCTAATTTTGGGAGCACATACAAAGGCAACACTTCAGATAGACCGACTAGCATGACAATCATGATAGGTGAGAATATTCAGACATCAAAAGACAAGACATATACAAAAGCCTTAAATGATACAATGGCAAATAATAACATTCATCTGTTTTTCTCTACAAACCTAAAAGTACAAGAAAAAAACCCATGTACCCTGACCAGTATGACTGGGCAAAAGATGTGGTGAGTACCCTCGGAGACGTTCTCTGCCTCCAAAACCTATCAGATTATGTGCAAGATGTGTGCAGTATACCTTGAATATCCGTAAGTATGCCATAGTAACTACTAGAATGGTAGAGTTCCAACAAGTTTCTGGTCATTGCTACCTGAAAGTTGGGGGGCTCCGATTTGCATTTGTTGCTGCAACTCCATAAGCTGGTGCAGATGAACTTGTGTAAGAACTTGTCCCGTTTTCCCTCTTAAGTTTTCCATGTAAACCACCAGATTCTATAAGATAACGCATAGAACGAAATAATATGAAATTAAAAGTCAAGTTTCCATTGAACCAAACAAATATTTTGACTTCTCCAAATTGTAACACTGAATATACCAGAAGAGCTAAACTGAGTTGAACCGCCACGCCCGGCATAACGATCTGCACCACTTCTGGCACCACGATTTGAAGTGATACCACCGCCACCACGAGGCCTGGATTCTGTTGTATCCTTAAACTGAACACAAATAAAAGCAAAAATAAACTACTTAAAAATAGGAGCAACTTAATAAAATTTTGATCTTGTAAGACCTTTGAACAGCCAAAAACAATGTGTGATAAGACGGATCAACTAATGACACGTGAGAAATTTGCAATTCATAGGAATACAATAATAAAAATTCTGTACACCATTAGTGCAAGACAAATTCATACAAGCAGGTAAGAAACTCTGCCCCAATCTGGTGACCAGTTTGTTTAAATATTCTGTACGTTAAGGTTCGAGGAGATTAATATCAATAGAAATATAAAAAGAAATAATGCATGTATAGATGTTGGAGAGATATCTGAATGACAATAGGTCAAGAAAGAAGTTGTAAAAGACCAGTAAGGTTGAACATGTTATCTCTTAGGTCCATTGTAAAGCAGTACAGATGCAAGAAATAAGACCGGCATAAAGAGACTCGGTTATAGAAAAAGGTGGAACCATATAGGTTCCATGCCTTCTTTCTCCACGCACCTCCTTTTTCTTTTCTCGCTTGCTCTTCACCTCGTGAAAAGGATCTAAAAGATAAAATAACTTCATATTAGAACTGATGTTGAATATTATATGGGTATATAGCTTAGACTTGCTCATCACGAGAAAGCTACTATAAGTTCACACAGATAAAGGCAACAACAAGAAGCAGTGCTAATGTAAAATTTTGTTTCAGGAAGTTGAAAGTAAGAAGTGACATGAAGATGCAAGTAAAATAACACCAAAAATAGATAAGTTGCCATTACAACGACAATCCTATAAAACACAAAGACAGACATATTGTAGAGAATATAAAAGAGAAAATAAAATCTCAAAGCAACTTTTAACTTGTTTGCCTTCATATGAGTCCATCTACTTGTTCCAAAATAATACAGGTTCTAGATCTACCTTTTCTCCTTACAACTTCAAGAAAATAAACAAATCCAATACCCAATGTTATATATAAACTTTACCACAACCTAATAAATACATGAAGCCAATAATATTTTTGAAGGGCAATATTCTGCAAATATATTACTAATATATTCCCAACTGTCCTGCAGAACCATGTGATGCACCTTGGTCGTAGCTTATGGTGATAGTTACTGTTTTTTCTCTAATTTGAAAAGGTAACGAAAAGAGTTGCAAAAGAAGTTTCATGTGAATCACTGGGTTGTAATCAAAACAAGAAAAATTGTACATCAAAATAGACAATCCATGAATAATCAATATGCTTCGACATAAATGCACAAAGGCAAGGACACACTCTGTGAAGTGCCATAAAAATCCAAAACTATAAATCAGTTTCAAGAAGACATTTTCACTCAATATATAGACCTCGCAAGACTTGTATATGAACCATGAATAATGAATATGCAATGACAACAATTATCAAGATTACCAAAGCATATCCCACCAGGGCTCGGGATGTACGCAAACTTGCTCTACCCCAAAGAGTATACTCGTTGTTTCCATGAAGATCCCGGTTTGCAAAAAGGGTACAAAAACGAAAGCTTGCCAGCAAAGTTAGAAAATTTTGAAAAAAATAAAGAAGAATCAAGATTATGTCATCTTATTTGACAACATACAGAAACACAACTATTGTCATAATTCCATTCACAGCCATTGCACAGCTTAACATCATAGAATCTCATGGATTCATCCATTCAAAGCCACATTCGGAATGGCTAAATTGAACGTTCTTATAAACACTTCACATGGTTCATGGTCAAACAAAAAAAATTGGCTTTTTGAGGGCGCTTCAGGTAATAAGCTGATAGTAGAGTATGCATAAGCACATCCAACTGAAATTTTGCAATGCAAGACAAAGATAACACCAATAAGAAAACCCAACACCTGACTAACATGTTGATTTTACGTATAGAATAACAGTATCAGTTTCTTTAAATATAAAACGAGCCCTAATAAACCCAGAGAAGAACTTAACAGTATTATTTGCTACCATAACTAAACCTAGTTTTATCAAATTTCGAAACAGCAATACCCAAACCACTAAAAGGCTTACAATGCCTCAAATCTCCATGATCAACACGTAAAATATAAGAAAAAAAGGACGACCAAAATCATCAAATCATATATATATTTAATTGTATCTTCATATAAACAGTTGTAGTTTCTTTCAAGTACCATACTTATTTTTGCGGTGACACACCCCTAATCGCACACAAGCAATAAATTTTTGCTGGTATGACAGAGAATAAGATGCTCGAAAATTTATAGTGCAAGTACGCCACAACAAAAAATTAGATAACTGTTCTCAAATCTCTGCAGATTATCATCGAAAAAATATGAAAGATTTAAAGGCATGAAAATTTATTATTATTATTTTTTTTTTCACCTTGAGTGAGGAGACGATTAACGGCTTCGTTAGGGTCCATATTACAATCTTTAAGCGCAGAGTAGATCTCAGCTTCCGAGACTCCGTTTACAATCTCCTTTAGACTCTGTACCATCTTCCTAGACGCCGCCGGTATTCCTTGTACTCCTCCGCCATTATTACCTCCTCCTCCTCCTCCGCCGCCGCCTCTGCTACCCATACTTCTTATCAGATCTAACGCCGCCGCTACCACCAGCAATTCCACTTCCTCCTCCCTAGTAAAAAATCCTTCCTCTTTCACACAGTTACACGCAGTTGGAAGACGAGTGATGAGTACTACTGGCGATGGAATGGAATCCGCCGCGACCAGAAGAAGGGATATAAGAAGCTTTCGAAAACCCTCCACTCGCCCACTCCTCCCTTCCCTTTATTTTTTTTTATTTTTAGTAATTTCTTTTTTGGGTAATTATTTTATAGATTAATAAATAACCAACTATCCGTCCAATAAGATTGCAAAATAATATCGGAGAAAAAGTTGATTACCGATAACTCTGATTATTATCTCAATATCACATGGAGTCTGTACTCTAGCAACGCATATTAAAGCCGACTCAATGGGCAAGGTTAATGGAGGAGTTCAAGTTTGTCTCCTGCATGATTCGAACTTGAACCCATTATATATTTGAATAGTCGCTCCGTCCCAACTAAATTACACATTCGATGACATGATGTAAAATATTATTGTAAATTGAAAATAAGGATTAATGTAAATTTCTATTCAAATAAAAGATGAATGCTCTCCTATTCCGACTTTTCCAGAGCCTTCGGTAACACAGCCGAGACAGTAACGGGTTATCTGCCCCTGCGAGGATAGAGTTACAGAAGTTTTGAAAATTCAAGAGAAGGTCACGACAAGTTATGAATTATTTTGTCAAAAGTTTAACATTTATTTTTATTTGAATGTATTTATGATTGTATTGCATTCAAGTTATTTGAAAACCATGGATATTTTAAAAGCAATATTAATTAATGAAAATGCATGATTTTAATGATGAATAATATTTTTGTATATTTTGAGTAAACTCTCATGTGGTTTGTGGTTTATAAGGATTTTTTATTTGTTGTCTTTAAAATTTGTTTTATTCGTTCTACTTGTTATTGTGATTTTCATTTTCTTTCTCTTTTCATCTTTAAGACTAATTGTGTTAAAAGGCCTATTGAACTAGGGGTAATTTTGTATTTTTTTTATTTTTTTATTTTTTTTATTTCCCCTCCCTCCCCTTTTCCGGAAAAACACCATCGTGTCACTAACCTATGACACTCTGACCTTGGTCTTCTCATATCCTTATTCCACAAACGAATAAAATCCTTACAATTACATCCGATTAACACCACCGCCCAACACTATTGATAGACAATATGAACCTAGTTGAAGTTCTTAAAGAGTAGTTAACTAAAAGGACATTAAGATTAAATTGGAGAGATAAATTAGGACAGTAGAACAATGAAAAGCAATGAGTGATGAGAGATAGGGTTAAAAGAATAATTATGGTTGATAGGTTTAATTTGGGCTAGTAAGAGCATATATTCATAAATTTGGTTTTGGTGTAAAAATTCCGATATTTTAATGAAGAACTTGAGATAGGAAGTCGTGTTGATATATATACTCATTAATGGGTTTTTAGACTATTGATGACTGTGGGTCTCCATCAACTTAATTCGTGACATGGTCAGTCTACTTGCATATTCGGGCGTCAACCGTGTGTATTCAACTATAGTTGTTCTTCTCCATCGACTCTAATTGACTACCTAGCTTAGATTTGGCTACTTTAAACCTCTTTTTATTTCTTCATCAAAATTTGTTTAGTTAGTTGATAGGTGTTAATTTATTAACCCTATTTGTACTACTTTTAACAACATTTTAGGACTTTTCACTTTCTCATATGAGTTTTTTTATTCTTTTCTCTTTTAATTCCGTGTTTTTGGATTATTGTGTGTAGTATATGAATCTCATTTATTTTGTATGCTAAAGTGGCCAAAAATCTCTATCTTCTGATCAATCCTTTGAATTCCTACAGGAACTCACACAAGCAGTCATACACGATGCTGCAGGACCAGACAGTGGGCTTGAACACTTTTGGGCCGAATTTTTGGAGCATATTTTGGGATGTTGGGTTGCACTTCTTGGCCCCCCTTTTAGCAAGTTTTGGCCCTAAGCAACCCCTTGATATATAAAGGGTTTGTTAGCCATTTTTGAAGTACATGAAACATTATCATTTGTGATTTGTAACTTAAACACACTTTTTCTCCATCATCTCTCTCTAAGCTCAAAGCTATTTTTGACTTCTTGTCCAAGCATTTTGTGTTGACTTTCGTAGTTCTTATCTTTAAACTTCAATATTAAATGTATTGATATTTTTAGTTCATCTCTTCTATTTATTATTCACCATTACTTTTCTTTTCGGTTTTACTTTTGGAGAACACCTTAAAAACATGACAATATTTTGGATTGAAAAAAATCAATAATTTTTCGTGGGTTATTATCTCAAAGGCCAAAAACTTTTAGTTTAAAGGTTAACCATGCAAGTATTTATAAACAGTAAACGAGACTTTACGTGTAAATTACCATTTTAGTCCTTTATTTACTCGTTTTGATTTTACTTTTTCCGTACTTTACTTTCTGCTATTTATTTTATTGCACTTTAATTTACGCAATTTACTTTATGTCGTTTACATTTCCACATTATTTAATTTCATTATTTATTTCTAGAAACATGTAACTTGCATGACAAGTCTCTTTCGTTAAATAAATACTTGCAAAGATTTACTTCATGTATGTTTTCATTTCCGTTATTTACATTTTTGTATTTACATCTCTTGCAAAAAGAAACCAAGCGATGATGAGCTAATTGCCTTGGGGTGTAATGGAAAATTAGGGTCGAGACCGATATGAAATTGGAAAGGTGTTTTTAAAAAACATTTTATTTTGGGTTTAAAATATTTCATTAAAGATTACATAAAATTAATTGACGACCAATTTAATGTATGAAAATGCATTAACTTTTAGAGTTAAGAAAAATACAATAACCCGAGGTAATATAAGAAGACTAAAATAGTTTTAGTGCATGACAAGTGATTATACGGTGTATGATGGTAATGTAGTGTTGTACTAGGATTCACGACGTTTAACATAAATGATGTCGTACCAATAGTACGATGACCTGTATGTACTCTTGGGAAGCCTTCCGACCCGATAGTCAAATATCTATGATAGGACAATTGTACTAATTAATAGTACTATTGGATTGTCTAGAAAATGTTGTATAATATTTATAATGGATCATTTGTTTCAGTCCTTACAGATATTTACACCCTTTGCTTCTTTTTACAACATATTTTTCGTAGTTCATAATTAACCAACCAACAAAAGATTTCTTCGATTTCGTCATCTGAAATCAATTTTTAAAGACTGAACTTTTTGAAAAGACTTTGCAAGCCTTCTCTGTGAAAACGATATTCGATACTTGTACCTTTATTACTTGTTACAACACTACAGTAGATTAATGTGTATACTTGCGTCAAGGTCTATTTTTATGGTGAATTATTAGGGTAGTGGAATACTCACAGCATTAGGCTTTGCTCAATTACAAACTTGTGACTATTGAGATCTTATTAGTCGAGAATATATTCATAAATTTGCCATTAGAAGCATGACGATTTGTGAAGTTGGATTTGGTGTAAACAAATCATTTTTTATGAACTTGAGGTAGGTAGGCTTGCTGATATATAATGAGATGAGGACTTGGATCTTAAAAGAAGAATATAAGACAGCATCTCTCATTGTGAAGGAAATAAAAACAGCTTGCAAAAAGATGGGAGTTTCATTGTTATCAGATGGTTGGTCTGATATGAGAAATAAGAGTTTGGTCGATTCTTTTATCAATAATAAATATGGGACATGATTTTTGAATACTCTGGAGGCATTGGATTGTATGAAAGATGATAAAAAGTTGTTTAAGTTGCTTGATAATGTGATTGAAGAGGTTGGGGAAGATATTATAGTTCAAGTGGTGACCGATAAAGCAAGTGCATACAAGGCTGTAGAGACTTTATTGATGGAGAAGAGGAAGCACATGTATTGGACTATATAGGCTGCTCATGGTATTTACTTGATTTTTGAGAAAATTGGAGAGTTGCCACAATAAAGAAGTGTTTTGCTCAAAGCAAGGTAGGTAAACAATTTCATCCATAATTTGTAGAAAGATTCCAAAGAAAGATCTTCTTCGACCCGCTGCTACATAATTCGCCACTGCCTTTATGATTTTGGAAAGTATGTATGAGATAAGAGAAGCATTACAAATTATGTTTGTTTCAAAAGGATGAAATAGTTTTGCATGGGCAAAGAAAGACGGTGGGAAAGATGTGATGAAAATTGTAATGGATGAGCACACTTTTTGGCCTAGCATGGTTTATTCAATTAAAACCAAAAAACAACTTGTGCATGCTTTACAGATTGTTGATGGCGAGACTCTCGCGATGTGATTTATTTATGGAGCTATGGATGAGGCTAAGGAAAAGATAGCGAAGAACTTTGGTGATGATATTCTGCTTATAAGAAGATTGGATATTTTTATGCTAAGTGGGAGCGTCAGTTGCATCGTGACTTACATGCAACTACATATTATTTGAACCCCCGATATAGATAGAGTCTCGATGTTTCAAACCATATAAAGATCAAGCAAGGGATATTAGGTGCATAGATAGACTCATCAGGGATGACGTGAGACAATAAAGGTGGATGACCAACTTGAAATGTTCAAATACAAACAAGGAATGTTTTGATATAGAAGATGTTTGGCGTCATTCATGACAAGCCAGCCCGGTAATTACTAAAATATTCATACTTTTATCTCTTCTTTTTACTGTAATCTATAGTATATGTAAAATAAATTATTCACTTTTTGTTTGTTTTTATAATATATATATAGTTGAATGGTGGGACTCTTATGGATATGAAATGATGGAGCTAAAGGCATTTGCAAAAAAAAAAAATTAGCCTTACTTGTTTGGCATCGGAGTATGAATGTAATTGGAGTATGTGAGTGCACACAAGGAGGCGAAATCTTCTAAGCACGAAAAGAATGAATAGTTTGATGTACATTATGTACAACATAAAGTTAAAGCAAAAAAAATAAAGAAAGAAAAAGTCACCAAAAGTGGAAGATGATCTGTTGTTTGATGTACATTTAGTCGATGAATGAGTAGCCAACCCAAAGATGAAGAAGATGGTGTAGCAATTGGAATTGATGAGCCAATTGAGTTTAATGATGATGATGATGATGATGATGATGATGAAGAAGAAGATGGAGAGGAAGGTCAATGTTTAGCAAAGGAAAAGAAAAGGTGTTCAAGTGCATATGGAAGACGAAGATGATAGTGATCAATTGATCATGGACACGAATATGATGGTGAAGATAGGCAATTTGATCATGTTAAGGGTAGAGCCGACAACATGTAGGGTATAGGTAGGGTAATGGTTATTCTGTTATCCAATCCATTTTAAAATAGTGGGTAAGGAAACGGGTAATTATCCATCTCACAAACCTATTATCCATATCCTACTCTATCTATTAAAACACCGGATAATAAAACAATTAATTAGTGGATAAATGATAAAACAAAATTTCATTTTGAGCTATAAATAATATTCTTAAACCTAAAACATATATGTGAAACATAAATTCATAAACATAGTAATTATTTTATATTTAATTTGTTATAGTAAACATTTTAATATAACTCTAAATATGATTATACTAAAAACAATAAAACAGTTGTAAAACAACATTTTTCGTTGTATTTATTTTTTCAACCTCATCTTGTTTCTCATTCAATCATCTTGAAATATGATAGCATTATAAAAAATTATTAATATTTAACTATATATCTATACTATATTATAAAACATTTGACAAAAACACTTAAAAACCATTTTTCATGCATGAAGTACTGTTTATTGATGCATATTACTTAAAATTCAAGATTACAAATAAGTTGTGCGTAAATACAACTAAAGTTTCATATTTGAATTTGTGTAACTAACTGCAGATAAACATAGTCAAATACAAGATAAACATTTTATTTTAAATATAAAAAATCTAAAATATAATCAGGATAATAATTGAGTTCTAACAAAATACTTAATCATTATCCTTATAAAAAAATAATATTATTAAATTAAAAATAAATTAATCCGTTACTAAATCTAAGTTAATTATAATGAAAAAATTGAATTAAATAAATTACACAAAAAAAAAAGAACTTTTAAATAATTAATTTGATACTAATATTGATATATTTATTTTCGAAATTTTATGATATCTTCAAATTTGTATTTTATTCAAAAACAAAAAACACTATTCCTTTCTCAAAATAACATAAAAACCGTATTAAAACATCTACAAAAACTTAATAAAACAAAACACTAAAATCGAGGTATATCTCGCTGTATTATGCAAGTACCCTTCTAGTGTGTGTGTGTATATATATATATATATGTGTGTGTGTATGTGTGTAACATCCCCCATCCACGTGGTCCGGAACGAGTAGTGTCACTAACGAACTTAATATAAAGACAAATAATTCATAGCTATTAATAAACTCCAAACATATATTACAACTTTCCAAGCATGTTTTACAACCCAAAATATCATATTCCAAAATGTATTTATAAACATAAAACATTAACATTTAAACGCGAGTTTGAAAACTCTAAGCATTGCACTCTCGATCTTAAGTCTCGCTCTATCAGTCACTTGGAACCTGTCGTGTTAGAAAACAAGAACATCGCTGAGCACGAGGCTCAATGAACATATCATAATATGAATTTAAAATAACAATAAGTAACATCGATAGTAAAGTTGAATACTTACAATTAAATTAAATTGAATTAATAGAAAATCAAGACAGTTCACAATTCTCGCTTCAAAACACAATTGTAACACCTCAAACTTCCACATTTCCATATAACATGAATTTCATATAAAAGAAATATAATTTACACCACAAAGTCCCACTAGTACAAGGATTCTATATACATAATTTACAACTGAAAAATTTCAAAAGAATATCCATGTACTATCACATGTATCTTCAAAATATAATAGGCAACATGTTGATCTTCAAAAGGTAGATAAAACACATAAGAAAAATAATCATATTTTCCCTTTCCCCTTCATATCCCGAGACCCCGCTGTTCCTGCAATGCACATTTTGAAAATATAAAATGAGGGTTAGACCGGAATGTCTAATGAGAAAATCCATTCTTTGCAATTATAGGGTGAAGATCCCCAAATCCTGTTTAAAACATCTTATGCAAATAAATAAATTAAATTTCAGCAAAAATATGTTAATTTGCTTGCTACTCAAACTATAAAATAAATAGATGCTCATAACACAAATACACTCCCTGAAATATGCATTTCTTACAGAACACAAAGTCATAAAACTCCTCTGACTCAACATGCAAGAGATCCTCTGGCTCAACAGGCCAGAGCTTCTCTATACTCATTCCAATATTACAAGACTAACTCAATCAGAGATCCTCTAGTTAACCAAAGTCTCTGATCCAAAAAGACCAACATTTGATTTTCAAAGAAAAGATTAATAAAACTACAACTAGAGCTCTTCTGGTTCTTTATCTTATTAATAAGAGATATTTAAAAGGATTTGACTTATAAAAAATTTAGTTTTAAAAGATAGAGCTCAGACACAATGCTTGGACATAGAATCTTTCCTAACACAAAGCCTCTATATAGTACATACAGAGCTTATAGGTCATAAAATTCCTGAAATACTTGAAAGATTTTCCACACGACTAGAGGTCCTCTGGTCCATCTTGAAAACCAACCAGAGCTCCTCTGTGTCTTCTCAAATATTAGATTTCATCAAAATCATTTGAAATCATGAGCAACTAATAACTCTAGCTATAAATCGTTTTTCCCTTTCTCAATAACATCACTGTTATTTTTTCAATAAGAGTAATACCTCTAAATCATCAAGTCACAGAGAAATATTGATTTAAAATTATCGCGTCTTATAGATATAATAGCAAGAGTTATAATAATAATCACACCCACAATTGTCACCCTTATATCCATAGGTACACCTCTGCTTGATATGATACCCTTATTCACACCTCAAAACATGGTTTCATATGAGAATAGACTTATATCACACATTCTGGAGAAACATAGTTCCATAGCAGAACAGACTTACGTCACACACGTTCTAAAGAAACTTTCAAAACATAGTTTCATGTCAGAACAAACTTATGTCATACACGTCCTGGAAAACATTTAAAACATAGTTTCATGCCAGAACAAACATATGTCACACACGTCCTGGAGAAACATTTAAAACATAGTTTAATGCCAGAATAGACTTACGTCACACACGTCCTTGAGAAACATTTCTTAAATCAATATTTCTTTCAAAACAGAATTATGTCACACACGTCTTGAAAGAAAATATCAATATATTTTCCCAGTTCACAATTCTTATTTAAAAGATACAAATTGCCCTTTTCACAATATAAAATAGTTTAGAACTGATTAAACAATATTTATGAAATACCATCTTTAAATAACACAAGTTTTGGACCAATTCCCCTTCATCGGTCAATTTTATCTGGATATCATTATCTGGACAACTCTTAACCGAACCCACCCTTATCGGACACAAAGTGTCCGGACCCACCCTCATCGGACACTAAGTGTACAATTGTTCACCAGTCACACTTAACTAAAACATTACAATACAAATGATGAGAAACTTAACCGAGCAATACTATGTTCGATGAAGAGCTCTTATCGGACAAAGCTAGGTCCGATAAGAGACCTCATCGATCAACACTCTATTCTATAATCCTTCACCGGCCAAGGATTTTGCCAGTGATGAGTCTCTATCGGACAATACTTGTCCGATTATATTCACCGGTTAAGGCTTGGCCGGTAAGGGTCCTCATCAGACAACACTTATCCGATTGCATGCCCTTATCGATCAATGAACATTATAAGAACATGTATGTACAAATGCATAATACCCAACAGTTTCCTTTCAACCACAAAACCAATATAAGTAATTAAAAAATCCGATTGTTTAAATTCACCTTATGCATATTTTGAAACTGAAGAAGAAATATGCACACAAATTGCTTCCCAAGTTAACTTCTATTTTTGGAAAGAATCCACACAACCTTTACTCTCAGTTTCCAAATTTGGTAGAAAGAAAACTTTCCTAAACAATTCCTTCCTTTATACCTACCTTTTAAGGAAGGCGGTTTGGGAATATTTATAAAACTCTCTTTCCCTTCACAATTTCATGCACAAATATGCTCATGCACTTCATACATGATATATATATATATATATATATAATCATCCCAAAGTTCATGCATGCATATATAAATAAATAAATATATATATATATATATATAGATATATACCAACCCATGCATAAATATACCCACATGATCAATTATAACAATTACTCATATACTCATGTAACCACATAATCACATAATAGTTACCTCAGGTGTGTAACTAGAACCCGGTTATCACACTATCCACCCCTTAAAAGAATTCTATCCCAGAATTCATTCAATCAAACAACCACAGATATTCGGCTCTCATTTCTAATTCTAACTCCCAAGTTGCCTCTAAACCTTTATGAAAATGCCACGGAACCTTTACCAGATTAATCTCTTTATTCTGTAGCACTTTGGTTTTTAGGTCAGTGATATCCTCAGGGGTTTCCACGAAGTTTAGCTTATTGTCTAATTTTATTTCTGGTAGCGATACTGCCAGACTCAGATCCGCTAAACACTTCCGTAGATTAGATACATGGAAAATGTTATGAATCAAACTAAGATTCTCTAGTAGCTCCAACTGGTATGCAACTAATCCGATTTTTTGCAGATTCTGAATGGTCCGTTATACCTCGGACTAAGTTTACCCCTCTTATGAAATCCGACAACACCTTTCCACGGAGAGACTTTCAACATTACATAATCCCCCACTAGAAATTCAATTGGCTTACGACGTTTGTTGGTATAGCTCTTCTGAGGGTCTTAAGCTGTTTAATTTCTTTTCTGAATCTGTTCAATCTTCTTTGAAGTCATTTGAATAATTTTTGTACCTGTTAACTGCCTTTCACCCATCTCATTCCAACATAACGGTGTTATGCATTTTTGGCCATACAAAACTTCATATGGTGCCGCTTGGATGCTGGAGTGATAACTGTTGTTGTATGCAAATTCAATCAACGACATATGATCTTCCCATGATCCCCCGAAGTCAGTAACACAAGCTTTCAACATATCTTCGAGAGTCTGGATCATTTTTTCACTTTGCCCGTCAGTCTGCGGATGATACGTTATACTTAGCTGAATCTGAGATCCCAAAGCTTTCTGAAAACTCTCCCAGAATTTAGAAGTAAATCGACTATCCTGGTCTGAGATGATCATTAATGGAACCCCGTGCTTGGCTACAATTTCTTCTATATAAATATTTGCCAATCTTTCTAACGGACTTTTATCGGTAGAAAGTGCGCAAATTTTGATAAACGGTCCACAATCACCCATATGGCATCATATCCTTTTGGTGTTCGAGGTAACTTCATAATGAAATCTATTGTAATATGATCCCATTTATATACATGAATATCTAAAGACTGCAGCTTATCATATGGTCTCTGATGTTCAACTTTTACTTGCAGACACATTAGACATCGTTCTATATACCTTGCCATGTCTTTCTTCAATCCAGGCCACCAATAATTTTTTTTAAATCTTTATACATTTTATTGGTGTCGAGATGAATAGAATACCGGGATTTGTGACTTTCATCCAAAATAAGATTCCGAGTATTCCCATAGCGCGATATCTAGATCCATCCCTAAAAACACAAAATTCAATTGTCATTCTTTTCTAGGGTGGAAATTATTTTACCCATCCGTTCAAACTTGAAATTATCCTCTTTGACAACTTTTTCTTGATACTTTGAAACTTCATTGTGGAGATCTGGTAATAGGCTCATTGCTATAGCCCTGATCATACCACTTTTCTCTTTTCTACTTAAAGCGTCTGCTATTACATTAGCTTTCCCTGGATGATAGAAAATCTCGCAGTCATAATCATTTACTTGTTCAATCTATCGCTATTGCCGCATGTTTAACTCTTTTTGACTGCACAGATGTTGGAGACTCTTGTGATCTGTAAAGATTTGGCATTTCGTTCCCAACAAATAATGCCTCCAAATCTTCATAGCAAAAATCACAGTTGCAAGCTCCATGTCGTGCGTTGGATACTGCTTTTCATGATCCTTCAACTGTCTGGATGCATAAGAAATAACCTTTCCCCTCTGCATTAATACGCAACCTAAACCCAACTTTAAAACATCACGATAGACCACAAAATCTTCAAATCCTTTTGGCAAAGACAACATCGGAGCACTACAAAGATGATTTTTCAATAACTGGAAAGCTCTTTGTTGATCCTCTTCCCACTGAAACTTAATGTTTTTCCGAGTCATCTTAGTTAATGGTACTGTAATTCTAAATAAATCCTGAATAAACTTCTGATAGTAGCCTGCTAACCCCCAAAAATTATGAAATTCAGAAGGATTTCTCGGTGTATCCTATTTTTTTACCTCTTCAATCTTAGTAGGATCCACTTTCACTCCTGCCTCAGATATGACATGAACCAGAAAAATTGAACTTCTCTCGTCCAGAATTCACACTTGGTAATTTTGCATACAACTTTTCTTTCTTCAAAAGTTCAAGGATCAGATGAAGGTGTTCAATATGTTTTTTTCTTCATATTTCCAGTATATAAGAATATCATCGATAAACACAATAACGAATTTATCAAGATATTCACTACATACCTGGTTCATCAGATCCATGACAGTTGCAGGAACATTGGTTAAACCGAAAGGCATAACCAAAAACTCATGATGTCAATATTTGGTCCAGAAAGCAATTTACTTCATCCCTAAGTTTCAATTGATGGTATCCCGACTGCAAATCAATTTTTGAAAAGTAACTAGCTCCCACTAGTTGATCAAATAGATCATCATTCTTGGCAAAGGATACTTATTTTTGATCGTCAACTTATTCAACTCCGATAATCAATGCACATCTGCATCTATCCGTCTTTTTTTTTGACAAACAAAACCGGAGCACCTCAAGGTGAAATACTCAGTCTGATGAAACCTTTGTCAAGAAGATCTTTCAACTGAGTAACCAACTCTTTCAATTCCGACGACGCCAATCGATACAGTGCTTTAGCCACTGGTGCTATCTTGGGTATTAGATCAATTCTAAATTTGATAAATCTATCAGGTGGTAGACCAATCAAATCTTTCGGAAAAACTTCTGGATAATCACAAACAACCGGAGTTGACTCTTGCTTACCTTTCTCTTTCTTTGAATCAATCACATAGGCCAAATATCCCTGACATCTTTTCTGAATACATTTACGAGCTTTTAGAACTGATAACAAATTGGTATGGTGATTCTGTCGATCACCATAAATAACAATCAGCCCTTTGTCTGACAAGTTGATACTGATCATATTCTTGTTATACAAGATAATGGCCTGATTCTCTGCCAACCAATCCATTCCCACCACAACATCAAATTCTTTCATTGGCATAGGAAATAGACGGATCGACAGCCCACACCCCTCAATTTCAATTATACAATTATTAAACACATAAGTAACATATACTTGACTATTAGCGGTATCAACCACTAATGTATTGTCAAGGGGCACATAATTCATATATGCACACCCAGCAAATGATGGTGATACAAAAGAAAGATTCGCACTAGAATCAAATAACACTTCAACATATATAGAATTAACAAGAAAAGTACCTGTTACCACATCTGGCGTTGTTTGGGCCTCAGTTTTTGTCATCTAAAATGATCGGTCCCATGCCCGTTTATGTCTTCCCCTTGGTACATTAGGCCTTCCACAAGTACTTGGGGTATCTCCTCCCATGGTCAATCATGGGGCTCTCAACTGCAGGCAATTCGATCGGATATGATCATGTGGATTTCATCGGAAGCATCTTTTAGGTGTAGGACAATCCTTCAATAAATGCTCTGACTCGCCACATCGATAACACTTTCTTTGTTCAGGTTGACAATTACCTTGATGCACTTGTTAACATCGAGAACAAGCTCTAATAATTGGTTGTTGAATAGGTCGGTTATCTATTTTTATTTTGGGTCTTCGGATTCTGGCTGAAAACCCTTCCCACTTTCGTTTCTTCACCACTTTCTCTTCCCCCTGCCGATTCTTGTTTCTCTCTGTTATTTCGACAGCATTCACAGCTAAGGAAAATGTGGCAGGATCCATTGCTATTATGAATTCTCTGATAGAGGGCTTCAAGCCCCAGATGTACCTTTCCACTTTCCTAGACTCAGAAGAAATGTAATTTCTGCAAATCGGGAATGTTCGATAAACTTCTCTATATATTTCCATATGGGTTTGTTGCCTTGCTCCAACTTTAAGAAGTCTTCTTTCATATGCCTCATAGCTGTCTTGGGACAGAATTGTTCTTTAAATCTTTTTACAAATTCTCCCCAATGCATAGATCGTAGAATATAGGATTTAACCGATAATTCCACATCCCACCAGTATAATGAGTTAGATTTTATGATGGAAACACCAAATCTAACCTTGTCTTCTTTGGAGCATTTACTGGTATTAAAACACCGATTCAATTTCTTTTATCCAGTACATTGCCTTTACTGGATCCCTTTCTTCTGAAAATGTTGGGGGTTTACATGTTAAAAACATTTTTATGTCACCCCCTATTGTTGGAACTGGAGGATTTAACCCAACTTGTTCAGTTTTAACTCTGGCTGGTAATCTCATAATGGATACCAGAGTTTCTCTTAGCTTACTCATTTCTTCAGCCAGATCATCTCGAGTTACATATTCTAGTTGAGTTACATAGTCTAACTTGTTCTTCCTTGGGCCTGATTTCTCCCTCGGCCTCTGCCCCTAGTTCTTCTTCTGCCTCAACTTTCAGAAACATTAGTCGGAGCATTATTAGAAGATTCCTCTCTATCTTCTGGATTGGGGCGGGTGATCCTTTCAGATCTTCTTGATCGACTTGCCATCTACATATATTTAATATTAAATATCACATATTCATATTTCCAAATATAATAAGATATCCAAATACAAATATGTACCTGTAAATCCATAATTACATTGGCCAGTAGTAATTCGAATTTACTTTACATACTATCCTCTTTAAACCATCACATTTATTCTCAGTGGTACTGTTAAGACTGAAAATTAGTGTTAAATTGTATTCGTCTTGAAAGTTAAATTTGGTCTATAATTGTATAAAAGTCATCGTGTTTGACTTTTCTGTAGTTTGACTTTGACTATTAGAGTTTGACTTTGACCCTATATAAAGGGTTAGTTCCTTGTAATTTTAGTAGGAAGCTAATTGTAAAATTATTATACGTAATAAATGTTTGACCAGATTGTGGAGCTTTGACTTTTCCTCTCATCTTTCTCATTGTGTTCTTATTGAAGATCTACCAAATCTGCCATGGATTATTATATGTTTTATGAAGATTGATTCAAGTGGAAAAACAGGTATTATCTATGTCCAGGACCTCTTAATACGTAAATAACAGTTTAAGTTTAGGCATCATGCTTTGAATACCTAAATCCCTTAAACTCAGGCTCTGATACCACCTCTGCAACACCCCAAATTTCCACATATAACATGAATTTCATATAAAAGAAATATAATTTAAACCACAAGGTCCCACTAGTATAAGGATTCCATATACATAATTTACAACTAAAAAAATTCTAAAAGAATATCCTTGTACTATCACATGTATGTCAACATGTATCTTTAAAATATAACAGGAAACATGTTGATCTTCAAAAGGTAGATAAACACATAAGAAAAATAATCATATTTTCCCTTTCCCCTTAATATCACGAGACCCCGCTGTTTCTGCAATGCACATTTTGAAAATACAAAATGAAGGTTAGACCAGAAGGTTTAGTGAGAAAATCCCTTCTTTGCAATTACTGGGTAAAAATTACCAAATCCTGTTTAAAACATATTTTGCAAATAAATAAATAAATTTCAGCAAAGGTATGCTAATCTGCTTGCTACTAAAACTATAAAACAAACAGATACCCATAACACAAATACATACTCCCTGATATATGCATTTCTTACAAAACACAAAGTCATAAAACTCCTATGGCTCAACAGGCCAGAGGTCCTCTGTACTTATTCCAATATTACAAGACTAACTCAATCAGAGATCCTCTGAACAACCAGAGTCTCTGATCCCAAAAGACCAACATTTGATTTTCAAAGAAAAGATTAATAAAACTACAACCAGAGCTCCTCTGGTTCTTTATCTTTTTAATAAAGAGATATTTAAAAGAATTTGACTTATAAAAGATTTAGTTTTAAAAGACAGAGCTTAGACACAATGCTTGGAAACAGAATCTTTCCTGACATAGAGCCTCTGGGTCATAAAACTCCTGAAATTCTTAAAAGATTTTCCAAAACAACCAGAGGTCCTCTGGTCCATCTTGAAAACCAACCAGAGCTCCTATGTGTCTTCTCGAATATCAGATTTCATCCAAATCATTTGAAATCATGGGAAATTAATGCCTCTGGCTATAAATCATTTCCCCCCTTCTCAATACCATCACTGTTATTATTTCAATAAGAGCAATACCTCTAAATCATCAAGTCATAGAGAAATACTGATTTAGAATTATTGTGTCTTATAGATATAATAAGAAGAGTTATAATAATAATCACACCCACAATTGCCACCCTTATATCCATAAGTACACCTCTCATTGATATGCCACCATTATTCCCACCTCAAAACATGGTTTCATATCAGATTAGACTTATGTCACATATGTTCTGAGAAACCTAGTTCCATAGCAGAACAGACTTACGTCACACACGTTCTGAAGGAACATTTAAAACATAGTTTCATGCCAGAACAGACATATGTCACACATGTCCTGGAGAAACATTTAAAACATAGTTTCATGCCAAAACAAACTTATGTCACATACGTCCTGGAGAAACATTTAAAACATAGTTTAATGCTAGAACAGACTTACGTCACACATGTCCTGGAGAAACATTTAAAACATAGTTTCATGCCAGAACACACTTGTGTCACATACGTCCTGGAGAAACATTTCTTAAATTAATATTTCTTTCAAAACAGACTTATGTCACACACGTGTTGAAAGAAAATATCAATATCTTTTCCCAATCCATAATTCTTATTTAAACTATACAAATGCTATTTTCACAATACAAAATAGTTTATAATTGATTAAACAATATTTGTGAAATACCATCATTAAATGACACAAGTTTTGGGCCAATTCCCCTTCATCGGTCAGTTCTATTCGGACATTATTATATGGACAACTCTTAATCGGACACGGACACACTCTCATCGGACAATAAGTGTCTGGATACAATTGTTCACCGGTCACACTTAAGTAAAACATTACAACTATACAATACAAATGATGAGAAACGTAACCGGGCAATACTATGTTTGGTGAAGAGCTCTTATCGAACAAAGCTAGGTCCGATAAGAGACCTCATTGGTCAACACTTAATCCTCTAATCTTTCACCGGCCAAGGCTTTTGCCAATGATGAGTCTTTATCGAACAATACTTGTCCGATTATAAACTCTTCACTAGTTAAGGCTTGGTCGGTAAGGGTCCTCATCGGACAACACTTATCCGATTGCAAGTCTTATCGGCTAATGAGCATTATAAGAACATATATTTACAAATGCATAATATCCAACAGTTTCCTTTCAACCACAAAACCAGTGTAAGTAACTAAAAAATCTGATTATTTAAAATAACTCACCTTATGCAGATTTTGAAACTGAAGAAGAAATATGCACACATATTGCTTCCCAAGTTAAATTCTATTTTTGGAAAGAATCCAAACAAACTTTACTATCAGTTTCCAAATTTGGTAGAAAGAAAACTTTCCTAAAAAATTTGTTCCTTTATACCTACCTTTTAAGAAAGGCGGTTTGGGAATATTTATAAAACTCTCTTTCCCTTCAAAACTTCATGCATAAACATGCTCATGCACTTCATACATGATATATATACATATATATAATCATCCCAAAGTTCATGCATGCATATATATATATATATATATATACATATATACCAACCCATGCATAAATATACCTACATGATCAATTATAGTAATTACTCACATACTCATGTAACCACATAATGATATAATTACCCCAGGTGTGTAACTAGAACCCGATTATCACAATAATACAAACAAAGTTCGTCAATTCCTCTTCAAGTGTTCATGGGGTGGCCAAAGCACACGAACTATCGGATAAGAGTGCAAGCACACACTCGAGGTCCTTGTGAATTTAATCATGGGCACATGGTGGATAATTATTCTAGGATCGATCCATCAACCATCGAGCTAATAAGATTGGCTTGGTCCCCAAGATCGAGTTCAAAGAAGCACTATTGGGCCTAACCCTAGTAGACCGAGTTCACCTAGAGAATGTAATGACTACAAAATCGCCATAGAAGGCATCCCCACTAATGTTTCCAAAAATTGAGTGATACTGAAAACCAAGAAAACTAAACACGTGCCACTACCCAGATGACATTCATAGAAAGTCAAGTTTCAATATAATTCCCAAAGTTCGAAACCACTTCAAATATGAGAATCAATTAACAAAACGTGATAATGATTAAAATATAGGATTCGATAAACTAAACTCAAGTGTTTATGATAAATATTCAATAGTTTATCTATATGAATATGTATAATGAAATATACATTTTGTTGAACACTTTCAAGTGATTAATCATAAGGTGGTGAACCACGTTAGCAAAGGTCAACTACAACAATTAGTTGCCTAAGGGTTAAAGAAAGTGAAATTCATACCTTAATCGAATTTGAGAAGTAACGCACGACCAAATGGGATTTACGATAAAGTTCGACTTGTTGGCGTGCTTAACGAATGCATAAATCTGTTATTACATGAATGATGTAAAACCATATCCTAATTCTTTTATTAAGTTACTTAGGTCCTAAATGATCTTAAACAACTTAGACTTCAAGAGAAGCAGCCAGATACACATTAAGAAAACAAACTCAATACTTAGCCTTATGCAGTTTCGTCGCTTGTACCGTCCATCTTCTTTGTGAGTATTTTTTTCCCACTTAAAAAATAATGCAAATTTCATAATATAAATGAAGGTTGTATTATGATCTCTTATGAGTCTATTAGTTTTTGGAATCACCTCATTTAGACAATCCATTGATTTTTATGAATTTTTTACATAACAACAGTGATTGATCACAAGTATAGTGTGATCAGTCCCAAAAACACATTGTTTTTAGTCATTCAGAGTCATAACCGAGTTTGAGTACCCTCATAACAGTTGTAGTACACATATAGGGCTTTCTACCTGTAAAGTTTCAGCTTAGTCTGACTTACGATTTGTGATTTGTGCGATGCTAAAATACTGGACTTGCACTATCGTTAAATCTGATTTCATAGTTTTTCTCAATTCACTTTTATGATCCCAACTTCATGATTTGCTACATTTAAATACTGTAAATTATACTTTAACATAATAAACATAAAAATGGTGTTCAATGGTCATTATTCTAAACTTAATCATGCAATTTTGCTCTCTTAGATATTTAATCGAACACTTGGTGTGTGGTTGAACAAACCCATACAATCTAACCATATTGATTTCATATTTCACCCTTTTATTTATTATTCAATTTTAACTATCTCAAGAATTCAAAACATGCATATTAACATAAATTTGCAACACTAATTCGTAACCTCAACATAAATTTTATTGCACATCAATCTCAAAAATCCTAACATAACAAACTTAATAAAAGCAAAAAAGATTTATACCTTTAGGAATGATTTGTGGATTAGGTGTGATAACCGGGTCCTGATTATTAACCAAGGTATTTATTATGTGAATTAATTGTGTATACAGATATATGCTTATATGGGTTAAATACGTGAGTATGTGTATTTTTATGCATAGGGATATATGCATATTACAAAAGTTCTTATATATGTTTATATATATATATATATATATATATGAGGATATGCATACATGTGAAGTATGTGCGTATAAAGTTATATACATGCATGGGTAAAGGCTGGTAGCCGACTTTCCATATTTGGAAAGTATAAATAAGGGGTTTTGAGGATGTAGTAGAGTTTCTTGCTTCATTTTGGGAGCTTTGGGAGATTTAGAGTTGAGTTATCCGGAGAACAATTTAGTTGTCTTCTTCTCCTTCAAAAATCTGAGTTTTGTGTTAAAGGTGAGTAATTTTTAAAAACTCTTTTAAAGCTTTGGGTATTGTTTTAGAACTGCATATTATTCTTAAAAATTAGTTTTGTGTAAATTGGTTTTATCCGTACAAAAAGGGAGACAGGATTAAGTATAAACTGGACATGGTATTGTTCGGATTGTTTCTAAACCGGACACGTGTTGTCCGATTTTGTTATAAGTCGCTCAAGGGTCATGCGATTTAATAAGTTAGTGAGATTTTAATTATGTAAACCGGATAAAAGTTTTGAACGGAGAAGTATGAATACGACCAAGCATTGTGCGGTTTAGCCTTAAATCGCTCAAGGGTCGTGTGTGGATTGGTTATAAATCGGATATGTGTTGTTCGGATTGTCTTAAACCGGACATGAGTCATCCGATTTAGTTTTAAATCGATGAAGGGTCATGTGATTTAGCCTTAAATCGACCAAATATTTGTCCGAATTAATATATCGTACAAGAACTAAGGGTTGTCCGGATTGTTTATCCGGACAACTTATCCGGATGGTTTATATTTGATAAATTTTCAGGTATTGAAGCATTCTAGGCATTTATCCAATTTAATAATGTCTATTAAAGAGTTTTGTTATTTAAAAAAGGGATATTTTATATCTTTTTAAATAAAAGATATGTTCCTACCAAGAGTGGTGACGTAAGTCTGTGTTGGTATGGAATTGGATTTTGGAAATTGTTTCTACCAAGCGTAGTGACGTAAGTCTGTTTTGGTACGAAACTTGTTTTAAGAAGTAGTTGTCCCAGACGTGGTGACTGTTGTCTGTTCTGGCTTGGAACTAGGAATGGGTACTTACAGACGTGGTGACTTTTGTCTGTTCTGATAAGTAGCCCTGTTTTGAATGGATGAACAAGGGTGGCATATCAATGAGAGGTGTACATGGAATAAGGGAGGCATTGTCATATGTGGATATTATTATGACTCTTATTATTGTTACTAATTGGATTAATAACTTTGAGTCATCATTTCTTTGTGACCTGATGAATTAGAGATATTATTCCTATTAGAAATAATAATTTAGATGTTATTGAGAAGGGGAAAATGATTTGTCATAAAGGGAAAGTATGACCTTAAATCTTTCCATTAATATTTTCAAAGGAATAGTTTGTTAAATCAAAGAGACTATGGTTATAATATTTTATATTGAGAATATTGAATCTTTAAGCAAATGCATTTTAGTAACAGGAATTGATGTTGTTAAGTTTATCCTGTTAGTCGTATCATTGAAAACTGCATTGCCTGATTAAATTGCAAATATATCTGAGCAAATATATTTTATTTTATATTTTGGTGTTTTATCACCCTGCATTTGCAAAGAAGGGATTTACTCACTAGACCCTTTTGGTCTAACCCTCATTTTCTGTTTTAAAAATATGCAATTCAAGAACGGCAGGGGCCAGGATAATAAGGGGAAAGGGAAAATGTGATTATTTTTTCTAATCTGATATCTGCTTTTGAAGATCTGCTTGAGATTGCCTATTTTGGATAATACATGTTGTATTACATGTGATAGTACATGATTTTGTTTTGGAATTTTTTTTCATATGTAGATTTTGTACATATAAGAATCCTTGTACTAGTGGGACCTTGTGATGTAAACTATATTTCCATGTAATGGAATATGTGTTATATGCAAATGTGGTGTTTAGGGGTGTTACAGAAGTGGTATAAGAGCCTTAGTTTAAGAGATTTAGGTATTCAAAGCATGATGCCTAGACTTAAACTGTCATCTGCATGTTAAGAGTCCCGAACATAATTAGTATCACTGGGAATAAAATATAATGGGTTAAAGAGGGCAGTATGTAAGGTGAATTCGAATTACAAATGACCAATGTAATTATGAATTTACAGGTAGATACCTATACTTGGATACCATATTATATTTGAGAATGTGAATACGTGATGTTTAATACTAAAATATCTGCAGATGTCTAGTCAATCACGAAGATCAGAAAGAATTGCCCGCTCTGGATCTAAAGAAAGGGAGGAATCTCCTTGTAATCCGCCAACTTATGCTTCGGGAAGTAGAGGTCGGGGAAGGAGTAGGGGTAGAGGTCGAGGAAGAAGTCAGGTTGAGATTCGCCCTGATCAAGGGGAATCTATTTCTGGAAATGCGCATCAGGAACAGAGGCAGCAACCTGAGTATATAACTAGAGATGTACTGACAGAAGAAATGGGAAAACTGAAGGAAACTTTGATATCCATTATGGGATTGCCAGCTAGAGTAGAAACTGAGCGAGTTGGAATTAATCCTCTAGCTCCTTCAGCAGGCAGCAATAATCGAGGAGGGGACATAAAAATGTTCTTGACTTGTAAACCTCCGACCTTTTCAGGAGAAAGAGATCCAGTAAAAGCAATGTGCTGGATAAAAGAAATTGAATCAGTATTCAACACTAGCAGATGTTCTGAAGAAGATAAGGTTAGATTTGCGGTATCTATGCTCAAATCTAATGCCTTATATTGGTGGGATGTGGAATCCTCGGCACAAGCAAATATACTGCAAGCAATGTCTTGGGAAGAATTTGTGAATAAATTCAAAACACAATTCTATCCTACAACGGCAGTTTGACAGATGGAAGAGGATTCTCTGAAACTGGAACAAGGGAATAGAATTGTACGGGATTATACCGAGAAATTTATTGATTTTCTTGTTTTGTGGAACATTATGTATCTTCAAAATCACGAAAGGTGGAGAGGTATATTTGGGGTCTGAAACTGTTAGGACCTGTAAATTCAGCTTTGGTATTTGAACTCTTACTCTAAATGATCTCTAGGACGATTACAGTGCAGCGGAAACAATGATAAGAACAAAACAGAGTAATTAACCAAGAACACACAGATTAATATGAAGAAGATGAACACAATAGAATAGCTTCAAAGGTTTTTCAATTGATTGAAAAATATAGACGATTACAATACGGAAGCACACTGAATTACAAAGGCCTAAGCTGCTATTTATACTAGTTCCTAACGACCTTTCTGACATGATGTAGACGTGTGAAATCATCCAAGCCGTACAAATAAAGTCAATTAAAGACCTAGACACGTGAGAAGCACGTGCAGCTAACAACCTTTGAAAAACAGCAGAACAGGATCTTCATAGAAGACGAATCCGCAGATCCTCTGTGAGCCACTTCAGAGGCTCTGCAGTAATAGACTTGTAGGTTCTTATTGCCAGAGGACCATTTTCCAGAACCTATGTGAGAGACATCAGAGGTTCTGTCATTCTTGACTTGCACGATAAAACAGCTTCTGTTGCAGGTCCTCTGTTGTCTTCTGTGGAAGATACCCTTCTATCAACACTTGCAGAAAACTTTTTCATACCTTTACATTAAGTAAATATTAGAGCTAACAATCTCCCCCTAAGTATGAAAAAGTAAAATTGAACATATGAATGCAAGAACTGACTAATTGAAAGAATTACAAGAAAGAATTACAAGAAAGAATTACAAGAGGAGATTAAACTCATCCTCTGAAAAGAATTACATAAATTTGAAAGAATTACAAAATTGTTGCTTAGGCCAATACTATTACAAAAGATTAGTCCACAGCAGAGTCTGGATAGTCATCTACGGCATATTGCAGATCTGACTTGATGGTTCTGTAGACCTTGAATATCCACTCTCTGAAGGAGACTTGAACTTTAATTGCTTCCAGAATACCAGACACTTTATCCGCCCTTAGATGCCCTCTGTGCACCTCTGCTGCCACTAGGTTGAACACCCACTCAAGAGTCTCTGTCGAATACTTGTTTACCTCTGTCGGATCAAAGAACCTTAGAATGTCATCCTTGTCTAGGAAAACAAACCCAAAGATGGGATTTTGGACAATGGTGTTGGGATGACATCTAAGTAACCAACTTGGCCTGTTCTTCGGAGGGGAAATCTTCAAATATGTTTGGGCCAACCTCATCGCGATATCGAAGTCCTTCTGGCTGTAGTATTTTACTTGAGCRTGCATTACTTCGATCAGCCTTCTGAGGGAAGTCGAATAGCTTGACCTCCTCTCCATGTACTTGTTAAGAATTTTGTGCAAGAAGAGAAGGTCAAATACACAGAGGTTGTGGAGGTCAGCATCTATGAACGTGTAGAGGTTGCCGTCATCCCTCTTCACCACATATTGAGCATAAAGCACGGTCTTCTTCAGCATAGTCCTTGGAGATATTGTTTCAAGGGAAGTTATCACGTGCTCTGAGAAGGCATGCTCGCGTGGCCTTGTAAGTTTTGAGAAGTGAAACTTCGCAGCTGCAGAGGGTATACCTGTAAGCTCTGGATCGTAAGGGGGCTCTATGTCCACGGCAGAGTAGCACCACCGCAGAATCTCCTCCACAGTGGTTACGGGCTCTGTGCGCACTTGCTGCGTAGGAATTTTGCTCATCGAATCAAGGATCTCAGTAACCCTTCCCACTGTGGCAGATTCTGGTATTCTGGTTTCTTCTTCTTCTAAAATTGGCCTCTGGGTGGACCCCTCTGCTAGGATAGGTTTGACAGTTCCTAACAGAGCGTCGAATGTACCCGTGAACGTTTCCTCCTTCGCCATTTTGGAGGATAAGCCTTCTCTAGCTCTGGGGATAGGGGATCTGCCCTTTCTTGCTTGTGCCTCTGCCAAAGAAGCCTTTAACGCTTGAACGAGCTCTGGGTCATCGTACTCTTCTTCATTTATCTCCTCTGGCGTTTCAGAGCTCGACCCCGTCTGTGGCGACTCCTCTACAGCTTTGCCCTTGCCTTTCCCCTTAGGCTCTGGTGCTTTGTCATTTGAGAACAGAGCAGCTACAGAGTCCACTATCTTTAGTGGTTTGGCAGAGGTTGTCTTCTTAGGCTCTTCTGCTTTCTTCTCTATCTTCTTCTCCCCCTCATGACGATCATGGTCACCACCTCCTTGATCGTCATGGATTTTGGTGGCTTCTGCTTTGCAAGAGGTAAGGGGAGCCTTCTTCAATCGCCTCAGAATCCTGATAGCCGCCTTCTCTATTTTCTTGATCACCAACTCAGCGTTCACAGAAGCGTTGTTTATGTCGATCTCTGAGGCCCACTTCATTTTAGAGAGGCTGCGATAGATTTTGCTTCTGAAGGAGTCACCCTCTTTGACGAGCTTTGAAGTGCAGTCTCTAATGGATTGGTTGGAAGCTCGGGCTTCTTTGAGGAGTTGGTCTATGTGTTTGCTCACGATATCTCCTAGGGCTTCAACCATTGCGTCTAGCTCTCTGTGAGTGGCTAGATGGTTGATGTTTGCCCTGGAAGATTTGGTATCAATACCATAGGTGACTGCAGAGGAGAACATGTTCTTGATCTCGTCCTTGAACGCGAAATAGTCTGTGTAGCCGGTAGAGATGAAATAAGCAGCAAACTGGACGGCTACCTCTGATAACTCTGTCTTCAGCTTCTGGATTGAAGAAGGGTTGAGTGACAGAGCGCTAAAGGCTTCTGCGAGGTCGTCTTTATGAAGGACAGAGCTCTGAAGGGCTGAAAGAGTCTCCTTGAGTTCTGAAGTTGTAGAGGTCAACTCCCTCAGAGCCTCTGTGATTGGAGCAAACGCCTCTGTCGATGGTTGAGAGGTGAACAAGCTTTTCAACTCGTCCAACCTCTGGAATACCGCTGTGGCGAAGGTTTGTAACTCCCCCTTCGTCACATAGGTATCCTGGGAACCTAGATCACCAACATATGGTGACCTAGTAGCCTCGGAGTCTGAGGCGCCCTTAGCGACTGGTTTTTTGAAGTCAGCTCGGGGACTTCCACCGGATCCTCGAACATCTCCTTTTGGAGAGCCTACCAATGTTCTGTCGATATCTTGCCTAGTAGGTTCAGAACCTAACTCGGTAGAGGGATCGAGTGTGGACTTTGGGCGTTCTAGACCCTCAGTCTCTGTGACTCTCGCATATGCCTATGAAGCATACTGTGGTTGGTCACTCAAGTGTGGAGAGGCAACGGATGCCTCTTTGGGTTGTGACGAGTCCTTAGGCGATTGGACTCTTATTTTAAAACCAACATCCTTTGGAGAGGATGTTGGAGTATGTTTTGGTTCCCGGGATATGCATTTGACAGAGGACGAAAGAATGTCCTCTGCGAGGTTAGCTTGGGTTGGGCTCAGCGTGTGCATGCCTTTTTCAATAGGAGATCCCTCTAGAACAGGGTCCCTAGAAACGTGGGTTGCACTGGGAGGAGGGTTAGGATGTGTGCCTTGGGCATCTTTTTCTCCCTCTCCTATCTCCAACTCTTTTTCTTCGTCGTCTAATACGACCTCTGTCCCCAAATCAGCTACTTCCGTAGGCGATTTAAACTCCTGTTGAATTTGGAAGATAACATCTTGTATATGCTCTGTTGGGGACTCCTCATGAACCACCTTGCGCAACCTTCTGCGCTTTGGAGTAGCCTCTTCAGGGCTCTCTTGAATTGCAGCCTCTGTGACCACAACCTCTGTGGGTTGGGCCTTCTTCAATTTCTTTTTCTTAGGCTTTTGCAGAGGACTACTTGGACCCTCTTCTTCTGCGGGTGTCTTCTTCCCTTTCTTCTTCTCAGAAGAGTCGACACCCTTCTGAGTCTTCTTAGGTGGGGGACTTACTACTCTAGGTCTTTCCTCACTCACATGTCTAGCCTCTGCTGGCTCCTCCCGTCTTCCCTCGACCCTCATTTTTTCCACTCTCTCTCCTAAGGGGATTCCTATACGTGGAGGGGTKTCAGGGACCGGCTCTGGCCTCCTGTATCCATGTCTGTATGCTTTCCTATCTCCATGACTATGGTATTTGAGCATGACTTTAGATAGAGGTCTGGGGCTTCTGTACCCTAGCTCATGCTCTGTCGGGTGGAACTCTTTTAATGGATACAATTTGGCGTTAGGCTCGGCAGAGGGCAGCTTCTCTGCAATCATTTCCCCAAAGACTAGGCCAAAGAACCTCTGTAGAATAAGGTTTGGATGATTGAGGTCCTCTTTAGCCTTCTTCTGCGCCTTCACTTTTGACTTCTCACCCCTCTGTGTAGCGYACTTCTTCTTGATCAAACCCACCATGTCTTCGAAGATGAGCTGTGCGTAGTCGAGGGGCAGGTTGAAATAAATTCCATACACAAAGGAAAGCATTGCATGAGATGTCTAGTCATGGCTGCCGACCTTCCCTGTTAGACAATAGTTCACTATCGAGAATAGTGTATTCCAGATTAGGGGTAGACCTTTTCGTTTGAACTGAGTCCTTTTCACAATTTTAGTCTTCGCAGCATAGGAATGAAATTCAAGAAATTGAATTAGTTCTTCGTCTGTTGGGGTTGGGGCGAAAGCATCCAAATTAAGAGATTCCAAGGAGGGTAGGTGTAAGGCTGTTCGAAGAGTATTCACGTTAAGTTCCATTGGCACAAGGGATTTGTTGATTGGGTGAGAAGCATAACCAACGATGCTTAAACCAGAGTTGTCTAGGGTAGTTATATAAGAACTTAACAAGAATTGGGTGATGTATGATTCAGGTGTAGGTTTGGTGGCTGAAAGTGCATAATAAAGTGGATGGTTACGAAGAATTTCAAGAAGGGGGAAGATGAATTCAGGGAAACCTGTTGAAGATGGAACGAAGTAATAATTATTGGGTTTCTTTACCAG
>NW_020201215.1:1944-4108 GCF_001531365.2 Cynara cardunculus var. scolymus | reverse complement strand
CTCTGCAAGATAAACCTGTTAACTATGAAATCAAGAGAAGGTTAATCAAGAAATTAAAACTATAAACAGAATGAAATTTAAAAGAAAAGATATATACAGAAGAAATATTATTAAAAGTAAAAACTATATACAAAAAGAGATTATTTAAAGAACTTTATACAAAAAGAATAAATAATAAGACATACAACAACAGGACCTTATCCTTTCTTAAGGTATGATGACAGAAGCTCTTCTGTATTTACAGAACCTTCTGCTACATCTGCATTTAGAGAACGTTTGATTTGGGTACCCACTTCCAATTGGGTCCCTTAAAATTAGCCTGTTTAAAGTATGCCATGGCATCTTTTGGTTTGGTCTTATTGTTCTTAGAAGAAGAATTGCTAATATGTCTATTGTTCACCCTAGATCCATGGTTCTTAGGGTGAGAGACCAGACAGGAAGAATGGTGAATATGATCAGACAGAGTATGCATGATATTGAAACAGTCACAGAAGGAAACATTACAAGAAGCTTTATTGAAATTTTCTTTAAAATCATCAAAGAAGGGTACATAATTTTTATTTTTAGAGCCCTTCTTTGGTTTTCTCGCTTTATAGAGACAGAAGCAATGTTTGATTGAGGCCATTTTCTTAATTGTTGCCAAGTATAATTTGGTCTTTGAGTTGCAGAGGAAGAGCATTGAGAGTTCCTTTGTCTTGGATTTTTCCTTCTTTCTTTTCTCAAGATAAATCTTAGTTTCTACAACTTGTGTAGGACTATCTTCATGATCTGAGGCATATTAATGCTCAGAAGTATTTTTTTCAGAGAGCTCTGTGACAAAAACCTTTTCAAAAAGAGACTCATTTACAGAAGGCTCTGTGATATGTTTTGGAAAAAATTCCAGAGCCTCTGAGGATAATTTTCTTTCAAGAGGCTGACCAAAAGCATAGTTTTCTTGAGTTTCTGGTTGTCCAAACTTAAAAATTCCTATCTGACTCTGTCTCATAAATCTCCTTGGAATGGAATCCTTCTTTTCAGAAAGTGAGAAAGAGTCAATATAGTCTTCATAAGCAATATTTTCCATTGTTAAACATGTTTTTGTATCTGGATCAACCAACAGCCTTCTTTTGAAAATGGACTTGGTGTTAGAAATATTACTTTTCAAATTCTTTGAGGATCTAAAGGTATTCTCAAGAGTTTTGTTTGAATTAAAACCAGGTTTGTTATCAAATTCTGAGAAACCTAAACCACTTCTGCCCAAGTTAACTTTGATCTTTTTATAAACATTTTGAGCCTCTTGAAATTTTTTAATTTTGAGCTCTCTGTCAAGAACATCTTGGTGCAAAAATTCTCTTTCTTTTTGGAAGAATTCCTTGACAGAAGTAACATTACATTTCTCATGCTCTAACATACTTATCTCATCAACCTTGTTTTTCAAATCTTTTTGAACTTCGGAAATCTTTTCCTTTGAAGATTTTTCCAAATTAACAAAATTATTTTGAGCTTCTGTGAACATTTAAAAAAAATCTGTTTCTCTCCTTTGTGAGAAAAATGACTTCTTTTTCACAAAGAGAAAGTTTTTCTTTTAGCTTGTAATGTTCCAAATGACATGAATCAAAATTATCAAATGATTCAGAAGAGTAAGAAGTTGAAACCTCTTGGTCACTAGTGTAAGAGGAGTCTGAGTCATTATTTGTCATTCCACAGAGGGACTCATCCTCTGTGTCTGACAGAGGTTCATCCTCCTTAGCTTTAAAGCTGTGATGTTCGCCGATACACATGGCTCTGTTGATCTCGAGAGTTTTCTTCCCTTCCTTGATTTGTTTCTCCAATTCAGCCCAAACGTCGATAGAAAACTGGCAATGATCAATACTCTTGAAGATCTCATGTGGTATTGCCATGATCAACATCCTTTTACATTTTCTTTCCAATTCAACTAATAGCCTTTCTTCGTCGTTCCAGTTTTCGATTGATTTGGGTTCATAATGCTCAGGAACTCTAGGGGTTGTACCAGTTGCTGGAACTCGTGGAATTAACATCATTGGTACGTATGTAGGATTGTAGAGAAATTCAGACATTCTAGGGTGAATTCCCTCCAAAAAGTTGATCATATGCACCTTCCATTGTTGATATTCCTCTAGAATAAGCGTGGGAGGATTTGATTGAGATCCAGTACTCATGAACG
>NW_020201215.1:0-1574 GCF_001531365.2 Cynara cardunculus var. scolymus | reverse complement strand
ATTGATTGAAAAATATAGACGATTACAATACGGAAGCACACTGAATTACAAAGGCCTAAGCTGCTATTTATACTAGTTCCTAACGACCTTTCTGATATGACCTAGACGTGTGAAATCATCCAAGCCGTCCAAATAAAGTCGATTAAAGACCTAGACATGTGAGAAGCACGTGCAGCTAACAACCTTTGAAAAACAGCAGAACATGATCTTCACAGAAGACGAATCCGCAGACCCTCTGTGAGCCACTTCAGAGGCTCTGCAGTAATAGACTTGTAGGTTCTTATTGCCAGAGGACCATTTTCCAGAACCTCTGTGAGAGACATCAGAGGTTCTGTCATTCTTGACTTGCACGATCAAACAGCTTCTGTTGCTGGTCCTCTGTTGTCTTCTGTGGAAGATACCCTTCTATCAACACTTGCAGAAAACTTTTTCATACTTTTACATTAATTAAATATTAGAGCTAACAGAAACCTTCTATTTGGGAATTTGTGATTGCTATGAACCCTGAAACTTTCTCTTTAGCTGTAAATGCTGCCGAAGTTATTGAAAGAAACAAAAATCGGCAAGGTGAAGAGAAATTAGTTGAGAAAAGAAAGTGGGAAGGGACTTCAGTCAGTTTTCGAAGACCCAAGTTTATTAAATTAGATAACCGTACTCCTCAGCGGCCACCTGTTGGGACTTGTCCATGGTGTCAACAGGTGCATCAAGGGAATTGTCCATCTGAACCAAAGAGATGCTATTGTTGTGGGAAGGCAGGGCATTTGTCAAGGGACTGCACTACGTCGAAAAGGTGTTTTCAGTACAATTCACTTGACCATATCCGACCGTATTGTCCACAATTAAGAGCTCCTCATTTGACAATAGAAGGAAATGCTCCCAGTAATCGTTGAAGGCCTAGTGCACCAAGGGGACGCCAGAGTGGAGCAAGAGGTAGATCGTTTCAGATGACAAAGAATGAGGCAGAAGCAACCCCAGATGTGGTAACATGTACTTTTCTTTTGAATTCTATACGTGCTAAGGTGTTGTTTGATTCTGGTGCAAAATTTTCATTTGTATTACCATCATTTGCTCAATCTATATGTTTGAATTCGGTGCTACTTGATGACGAATTAGTAGTTGATACTGCTAATAGTCAAGAATCTGTTACTAAAATATTCAATAACTGTATTATTGTTATTGAGGGGTGTGAGTTACTGATTCGACTATTTCCTATGCCGATGAAAGAGTTTGATGTAGTGGTGGGTATGGACTGGTTGGCAGAGCATCAAACCAGTATTATTTGTAATAAGAAGATGATTAGAATTATTCTGCCAGAACAAGGAACAATTATTATTTATGGTGTTAGCTCTATTATTCACTTCTTGTAAAAGTATGAAAAAGTATTCTGCAAGTGTTGACAGAAGGGTATCTTCCACAGAAGACAACAAAGGACTAGCAACAGAAGCTGTTTCATCATGCAAGTAAAGTGTAATAGAACCTCTGATGTCTCTCACAGAGGTTCTGGAAAATGGTCCTCTGGCAATAAGATCATACAAGTCAATTACAGCAGAGCCTCTGAGATGGCTCACAGAGGG
>NW_020201214.1:73161-75060 GCF_001531365.2 Cynara cardunculus var. scolymus | reverse complement strand
ATATGGCATCAGACATTCAACTTCTCCTTCCCGCCGTTGATACCGTCCTCTCCAAGGTCAACGAAGTCCACTAGGAGATGCCCCGCCAAGGCGATCTTGATGCGAACTTCCTAGCCCTTCAGGTAGACGTTCAAGAAGTTCAGAGTCAGCTCCAGACTCTCCAGGAAGCTATTCAAATTAACAACGATGCTCTCACTGTTCTTCACAGTAGGGCTGACGATGGTCAAGCAATAGCTGAACAGCAGACTGGACTTCTTCAGCAAATCCTGGATGCTATCCGTCAACCAGCTCCAGTGAGTGCACCCTCCTTCTCTGCCGATGTTTGCGCTCAGCTTTCTCAAACACGTGAGGCAACGACAACTCTAGCTATTGCTTTGCAAAGGCTGGAGGATTCCATGGTTCTCCAGCGACAGCGCTTGGACAAACTCTCTGGCCAATTCTCTAGAGTTTTAGCCAGAGAGGGGGAGATGAGGTCTAATGCTGGGAATCATCCGATGTTGTTCCTACGACCTCTCTGGCTGTTGGTCCAGTATCAGCTTTCAGTTGCAGTAGAAGCCAAGGCTGGTGAAGCTGAAGCGGTTGCTGCTCCTGTAATCACGTCCACCGAAGCTGCTCTAGCTGAGGTTGACGTAGCCATCCCTAGGGATGATGTCCATACTATCACTGCTGCCGGTGATGATGATGATGATGTTGAATATGGTGGAGAAGATGATGATGAAGACGATGATGAACCTGTCATTCCAGACACCAGAGATGATCTAGATGGTGACGACGACGATGATGATGAAGATGACTTTACCATCAAGTTCCARAAGCCATCAACCGTCACCAAAGGTGTTTGCCCTCGGGGAAGCCCAATCCCAGGGGGAGCAAAGACAAAGTGAATCGACTCCATCAGGGCACTAGGACCCCAAGTCGAAAGGCAAGGCGGTCGCTGAAGAAGGTAACTTGAAGGTACTTTTCTCAAACCCTTAACAAACCTTATTTGAAGACTTTTCTCAGAGTACCAGCTTCACATCCCTTCAACAACCTGTGGTCGATTGGAGTGGGTATCTGATCAACCCAGCTCTTTTACTCCAACAGACCAGCAGATGTCTCAGCTTAAGGAGTCGCTCGACCAGACTAGAGTAAAAATCCCTCTTCGTACCTCTAGTGGTGGTGAGTTTGACTTCCTTTCTGAAGCTGAAAGACTCAAGGCTTTAAGGGCTGAAGAAGAGCTAGAGCTTCAAAAGAAGCAGGCTGAAGATAGCTTAAAGCTGGCCAAGTCTTTACCTGCTAAAGTCCTTCCCAAGAAGTTCCAGAAAAAGGTAAGTGCTGTCCAAGCCCAGGCCAAACTCCTTTAGATTGCAGAAGTTGAACGCAAGAAGAAGCTGAAGCTTGTGGACAAGGATAAGCAATGGAGCGAAGCAAAGTTGAAAAAGAGACTGAGTACCCATCCAATCATCAGCGTCAGCATCAGCGGACGATCCAAAGATGGTGGAACACTGGTCTCAATGCTCATCACCAGGGATAATCTTGAACCCGTTACCGAGAATCCTTCCTACCTAGGCCGCTATGGATACAGTGAATGGATGGAGATCAGACAAGCCATTCAGCAATCCAAGTGGAGACACAAGACACTTATCGAGGACACCATCAACAAGCTCATCAAAAGGATGTCCAGGTATGTCAAGGTCCCTGACCGGCCAACTCTGAAGAAAGGTGGGAAGAAGAAAATAAAGCTTTCTGATCCTAATGAAGGACCATTCCTAAGGAACGAACACGAAACAAGGTTCTCCTTAGAAGACGTCCTGAAGGGTCGTAGGAGTATTGACATTTCTATGCTGAATCTTGACTTGCCAGATAAGGGTCCCTTTTCACCGAACTCTGTGCATTTTAAACCTGAGTTAGGAGTTATAT
>NW_020201214.1:61203-71806 GCF_001531365.2 Cynara cardunculus var. scolymus | reverse complement strand
TTGTATTTGCTAAAGATCTGTGTGTAATCAAAGGTTGTTTAGATAGGTTTTCTTTACCTTATCTTTCTGCAAACAATCTTGTAAAATCTGTGTTCATCTTCTCTATCAATATATATTTTAAATTTGAAAACTCTGTGTTTGTATTCATCCCCCCCTTTTACAAACTGTGTCTTATCTTGTAGACCCTTTCGGGACCAACAATGACATCACTATATTCCTTGTCATCAAGAGCATAACATGCATCTCTAAAAGTAGAAAATATATTTCCATTTACTGTACGAATGTTTTTGAATGATTTAGGACCTTTCACTTTATTCACAAGAATTCTTAAATAATATGCTTCTCCAATAGTAGGAGAAACTGAATGAATCCGTCCAATTGAGAAGCCTTTTTTCCTTCGATCCCAATGTCGCTCTTCCAGTTTCCACACAAAATTCGTAAGGAATTCAACGTAAGTGAGTTCTCGTAATTTCATTACAATTCATCTAAGCTAAGGACATCGAAGACGCCACAAATGGTCTGTTTATGACATTTTCAATATCATCTTCAGCACCAAATACCACTTGTTGTTGTCCAGGAAGATGGAAAGAAAGTCTCAAAATAGAAGGAGTCCTGTAATGAACATTGTAGCAAAATATACACCATGAAGCTTCACATGCAGATACATATCTACAGTCATAATATTCCATTATCTCATCAACAACATTAATAGTAACCTCATCATTATTGTTTTCTACAATAGCAAAAGTAGCTCTATCCGGACCTTTGTTGATATATTTCAACAAATATTTGATTGAAGAAACCTGATTGCACCACTCAACATTAATGTGTGATTGATATATTTTCAAGGGATGTTTGTTGTATGGAATGACATTTCTGTTATCTAGTTTAACAATAGATTTCTCAATAAAACGCCCTTCATCTCATCTGTGGTATAAAGGATAACCATTAACATGAATGAAAGTGTGTTCAGAAAATCTTTTCGGATAGTTTTTTGAACACGTTTAATCAATAATGCAGGGATAATTAATGTTCTTTTCACCACAGGTATCACACCCCGCTAAAGCGGAAACACGAGGCATAACAGGTAAGCATTTTATAGCTCCAATCGATAGATAACACTACTAAGTACAATAACCAGAAAGAACCTTACAATATCATCAAGTTTACTGTTCACGAAGAAAAGTTTATATACAGACAGAAGTTTCTAAAGTTTGTGAACAGATGATAACGAAAAATGCTTCCAAAAACTTCGATTCTTACTTAATTTCCTGAAAAAGGCATGAAACATAAAACAACGTTAACTACAAAGAGTTGGTGAGTTCACGGGTTTTCAAATGCACAAAAAAATATTTACGATGCATAAAACACAATTTGCAAACTATTTCACAACATGTATAAGAAACTTATCTAAACAATCTTTTTCCAAAAACTTCGATTCTTACTTAATTTCCTGAAAAAGGCATGAAACATAAAACAACGTTAACTACAAAGAGTTGGTGAGTTCACAGGTTTTCAAATGCACCACAAAATATTTACCATGCATAAAACACAGCTTGCAAACTATTACATAACATGCTCATTATAATTGTAAATTTTCATCGATGCTAAAAAACTTGAGACGCTACAGAGCCTTACTTGACCAATGTGCCCCATTAATTCACGAACTACCATAACTGGCCCGTTCACTCACTTAGGTACCACGGTTCGTATTAGTACTACTTCAGCGGTGGCCCTTTCGCACACATGAGTAGACTATTTAAAACTTAGGTAATGTGCACCCTTTTCTACGTGGGACTGTCAACACAATAGTGGCTATCCACAATTACCACGGCCCAGGGACGTGCCCGAGTTAACTAGTAGCGTGTACGGTCGGGGAGTTTTTGAAATATCCTCTCAAGCACATTAATTTATCATTTATAAGTAGTGCATTAGAATTCAAATCTTTCATGATTCTCACAACATTTGACTAAGCAGTTCCTTAGTCCATTAGTTTTACAACAAAAACAACATAGTTTGCATTCTTTCATGCTTTTCCCCCAGTTAAAAGAAGTAACTAAATCAGTAAAAATGGGGTCGTGAAAACTTACAAGTTTGAAGGAGAATATCCAGGATTTTGGTGAAGCTTAGAGCACCAACGTCCGCACTAAAGTCCTAATCACCCGAAGTTCCAATAGTTAGATCACCGTTCGGGTCATGATATAGATAACTTAAGATTATATCTTATGTAATATCGATAAACCTTTATGGGTTAACATTGTTACCAAAAAGAAATAATCCGATATTTAAAATAAACAGGGTTTTTGCACAAAAGTTGTTATTTGGACAGATATACAGACTCTATTCCTAGACTCTTGGTTTCATCAATCATTGTCAAGGGAACCCTCCAAAAATCATTTTACTATTAATATTTTTAAAACTACAACAGTCACTGTTGTTAAATTTCTTTTGTCTAACAACATCATTATTGCTCCTAAAATTTCATATTAAACATTTTAAATAACCAAAATTCACATTTTTGAGTGAAACCGAAACAGTAACAACGACTAATCCAAAACAGATTTCAAGATAAGTCAAATAGTTTGGGGTTGATTTTGAAGAATACGGTTGACAGGATTGTTAGAAACAACCTGTCAGTTTCAAAATGTCATTTTATTGATTAAATACTACACGCAATGTGATTTTACCCCATTTTCTTGAGTTCTAAGTTTATAGATCATAGATTATCAATATTTCGAGAACATTTTCATGTCTTTGATGAATAATCTCCCATCTTAGATTTTTCCAAAATATTTGAGCTCGAAAAGAAGGAAGAAATGTGAAAGTGACGAGAAATAATGTTGAAAAAGATACATAGATAATAAAACTAATCCATTACCTTTTTGCTTGCTTTTTCTTGAAGACTTGAATGTTCTTCAAGAATTAAAAAGATTTTGATAAATGGGTTCAGCTGGAGGAAGATGAAAGGTTTAGAAAGAGAGAGTAAAAAGGAAATGTCATGGTGAAAGAATGATTTTCAAAAGAGTTGGGGTTTTTATATGATGGTATTGGGGTCGGCCCATACAAGACCCAACCACCATATTTTTCTTTTAATTTTCTTATAGAAACTCAACCAAATAAGTATAACCTTAAATACATTTTATCAACACCAGAAAAATTATTCATTATTAAGTCAAAACTCCAAATTTTTGTAAGGAAAAAAAATTATTTGCACATACAATTAAAACTTTATATTTTTAAATTTTAAATTTATAATATCAATTTTATTTATTTTAAAGAATTTTAGTATATTTGGCATTACATAAAATTACTTTATCAGTTACCTGTCGTGACAAGGTTTTCTGAGCTACAAATTTGGGAGCAAAGTCGATTGATTTTTTAATTAACATGACTAATTTCTAATAAATTAAAGTCCTGACTATAGGAGTCCTTTTAAAGGTGCTAACCTGATGCTCCAAAAATGACGGATGTCACAACAGGGTCCATGGATCATGAACTCTTTTACATGTGATTACAAATCTGGATCTTTTTTTTGTCTGGGATCTTAGCTGAGATAATAGGATGAATTTGTTCAATAGTAAGTAGCTTGAAATTAGAGTGCATAAATAGACAAATATGACTATGAGGCAATGTGATAACCGGATCCTGGTTATCACCCGAGGTAGTTAATGTGTGATTATTTGTTAAATGAATATGTGACAACATGATAAATTGTTATATTTGATCATGCTAGTGTGTGAAAATTATGCAATAAATGAGTATGCATTAAATAGGTGGGTATTTATATGCATGAATGAATATATAATGCATGTATGCATAATATAAAATACATGCATGAGAGGGTGTGTATGTGAATATGCATGAATGGGTATGTGAATATGCATGAATGGGTATGTAGATATGGGTATATGCATGCCTGTGAAGGCTGCATATGGTAGCCGACTTCCTGTTTTGGGAAGGATATAAAAGGAGGGTCTTAGCCTTTGTTGCTCCCGAGAGGGTCTACAAGAAGAGAAACAATTTGTAGAATGGGGGGGGGGATGAATACAAACACAATATTTTTAAATTTAAAATGTATATTGATAAAGAAGATCAATACATATTTTACAAGATTGTTTGCGGAAAGATAAGGTAAAAAAAACCTATCTAAACAATCTTTAGATACACACTAAGTCTTAGCAAATACAAGAAAAGAAATGCTGTAGAGAAGTTCCTTTACTTAAGCTAGAAAATGCTTGAAATAAGAATTAGGGTTAGAGAGTGAGTTGCGCGCACTCTGCATGGAGAAGAAACACTTCTATTTATACCCAGTGCATTAAATGGACATTTAATGCAATATGGTAGGGTTAGAGTGAGTGTCAAGCATTAAGAGAAAGAATTGTCCTTTGCTACAGTGAATAGAAAAAAAGCACCATTCATGAGCAGACATCCTTACCTAAAGATGGTGGACAATAGAGTTGACTAGTCGGCTCCGTACTGTACCAACTTTCATAAGGGTATGGGTTTTCTCCTTTGTGTGCATAAGGACAAGACAAAAACAATCGTGCTAAGCAAACTTTCTTTGATCGATGAATACTGGAATGACCTAAAGGTCTCATCATCATTCGCTGAAGCTTGCGCAATCTTCACACATATGTAGACAGACTTGTAATCACTGCATACCGCTTCAAGTCACGTACTCGTCAGTCTCTAATCTTAAGTTTCAGTCTTCGATGTTTACTGAAGGTTCTTTGGTGTGAGTGTTGTCTTCTTGAAATATTGTTGTCTCTGATAGAATTACAATGCAAGTTCTTCAGCGATCACTATAAATACTCAGTGAAGATTGCTGGAACTGAAAAGACAGAAACATAAATACAATGTATAAGTGAAAAGGGATTATCATCAAATCACTGAGAAAGAGGACCAACAATATCCCCCTATTTGATGATAACAAGATAACATAAAGAAGGTATCTTATCAAATAATAGTCAGGAAAAGTTACATATAAAGTACATATCCCTTTGTACTATTTTGGGATCTTTTTCAGCTAGCCAGTCTCAGCTTGAAAAATTTCATCTGTTATATCTAAGAAAATTGCAAGTACGGAAACTGAAACTGAAAGCTTATTCACTGACTTATAGACTGTCAGCGAATGTGAAAAGTAACATCGGAACTCATAGACTTGTGTCCCCATTACTTTTTTTAGGGATCTTTTTCAGTGAAGTACATGGAATACTCATTTTATTAATCATAGGAAATATTACAAGTATTACTGTACATGTCTAGAACTTACAGAATATAAGTACAATCACTGAAAGTAGACATAGTACATGAAGTTACAAGGAAAAGTGGATTGTTGTTACAAAGAGAAACTATTCTAGAGCTCTTATATCTATGTACCCAGGTACATTTTCAGCAAGTTTTCTTCAACGTAGGAATTCCCTTCATATCTTCAGATCTACGACTTTTCCAGGCATGCTATCATCTATCCAGAGAAAAAGATAAACCAAAAATGATCCATTGGACATAGATGTAGCTTTGACATTCTCTAAAATCTGACTTCACCTTCATAATCAAGGAATATAACTCCTAACTCAGGTTTAAAATGCACAGAATTGGGTGTATAGGGACCCTTATCTGTCAAGTCAAGATTCAGCATAGAAATGTCAGTACTCTTATGACCTTCAGGACTTCATCTAAGGAGAACCTTGTTTCATGTTCATTCCTTAGGAATGGTCCATCATTAGGATCAGAGAGCTTGAGTTTCTTCTTCCCACCCTTCTTCAGAGTTTGCCTCTCAGGGACCTTGACATACCTGGACATCCTTTTGATAAGCTCGCTGATGGTGTTCTCGATAAGTGTCTTATGTCTCCACTTGGATTGCTGTATGGTTTGTCTGATCTCCATCCATTCGCTGAATCTATAACGGCCTAGGTAGGAAGGATACTCGGTAATGGCATCAAGATTGTCCCTGGTGATGAGCATTGAGACCAGTGTTCCACCGTCTTTAGATCATCCACTAATGCTGACGTTGATAATTGAGTGGGGACAGATTCTCTTTTTTAGCTTGGCTTCGCTCCATCGCTTGTCCTTTTCCACCAGCTTCAGATTCTTCTCATGCTCAGATTCTGCAATCGAAAGAAGTTTAACATGGGCTTGGAAAACGTTTTCTTGGAATTTTTCTTAGGAAGGACTTTTTCAGCTAGTGACTTGGCCAGCTTCAAGCTGTCTTCAGTCTGCTTCTTTTGAAGCTCTAGCTCTTCTTCAGCCCTTAATGCCGCGAGTCTTTCAGCTTCAGATAAGAAGTCAAACTCACCACCATTAGAGGTACGAAGAGGGATTTTTACTCTAGTCTGGTCGAGTGACTCCTTCAGCTGAGACATTTGCTGGTCGGCAGGAGCACAAGAAATAGGTTGATTAGGTACCCGTTCCAGTCGACCGCAGGTTGTTGATGGAATATGAAGTTGATAATTTGAAGTAATCACTACCTGAGAGGTAGAGTCTTTAAACAAAGGTTGTTGAGGGATATTGAACAATACCTTCAAGTTTCCTTCTTCAGCGACCGCCTTGCCTTTCGACTTGGGGTCCTGGTTCCCTGATGGAATCGATTCACCTTGCCTTTGCTCCCCTTGGGATGCGGAATCCTTGAGAGTAACACCTTTGGTGACGGTTGATGGGTTCTGGAACTTGATGATAATGTCATCTTCATCATCGTCATCTTCGCCATCTAGATCATTTCTGGTGTCTGGAATGGTAGGTTCATCATCGTCTTTATCATCATCATCTTCATTTTCATCATCATCATCATCATCAGCAGCAGCAGCAGCAGTGATGGTATGGGCATCATCCCTGGATGGCATCGACATCCTCAACTAGAGCAGCTTTGGTGGTCGGGATTACAGGAGCAGCAACTGCTTCAGCTCTAGGAGCCTCAACTTCAACTGCAACTGTAGCTGATATTGGACCAACAGCCTGAGAAGGAGTAAGCACAACATCGAATGATTCACCAGCATTGGACCTCATCCCCCCTCTCTGGCTAAGACTTGAGAGAATTGGCCAAAGAGTTCGTCCAAGCGCTGACGCTGGAGAACCATTATATCCTCTAACCTTTGTAAAGCACTGGCTAGAGTTGTCATTACCTCATGCGTCTCATGGAGCTTGGCACGATCACAGGCAGAGAAAGAAGGAAGGATCACTGGAGCTGGTTGACGAACAACGTCTAGGATCTGTTGAAGAAGGCCAATCTGCTGATCAGCAATAGCCTGAGCATCGTCAGCCCTACTGTGAAGAACAACAATGGCATCGGTGTTGGCTTGAAAAGCTTCTTGGAGAATTTGGAGATGACTCTGAACTTCTTGAACATCCGCCTGGATGGCAAGGAAGTTCGCATCAAGATCGCCTTGGCGGGACATCTCTTAGTGGACTTCGTTGATCCTGCAGAGGACGGTATTAACGGCTGGAAGGAGAAGTTTGATGTCTGATGCCATATCATAGGCATCATCGATCTCTTTTTCTCCTCCATCATCTTTCTCTTTTTCTTCTCCATCATCTTTCTCTCTTTCTTCCTCTTCCACTTCCTGAGCATCAGACTGATGCATCGAAGAAGGACCTGAAAAAGAAGAAGTGTGAGCAGAAGGCTTAAGGTTAGAAGAAAAGAAAGGGTAGGAAGATGGAATTACTGAGGGGCCATTAGTGACATCAAAAGGATTGACACTAGCATGAGCAAAGATGTCCTCGAGATGATGGACATCGGTATGCAGAGGAGCATCGAGAGACGCAACCTCGGGTCCAGTGGTGCGTGTTTCAATATCAGGAAGGACAGTCGCTGATACATCATCGACATGTGTAAAGACCAAGGAAAAAGGAGAAGAGAAAATGGTTGAGAAGAGATGTGGGTGTTCAGCAGTGGCAGCGCTGATATTCACACTTTCAGTGATTTGGGTCGCTGAAGTGTTTGGTGAAGGTACCACTGATACGACAGTGATGGGAGAAATCACCGAAGAGCTGGGAGGGTGAGCAAAAGACGCCTCAGGGATAAGGCTAGTTTCAATAACTGAAGCCTTTTGAGTGGCCCCAGGTAGTGACATGGCTGTCCTTTTTTTGGACTTCTTGGCTCTTTAAGGAGAACCAAGAGTTGGTTGAGAGGGGGCTTGGCTAGACGCGGGGTGGGGGGGGAGGGGTTTCCCTTGTCATGGCCACCTGAGGAGAAGAGGTTGTGATGGACACGATAAAAGATAGTGCCACATCATTGCCCTTAGCTTATGATCCAGAATCCTGGATCCAAGCTTGTAAACCGGAAAGTTTCCTTTTTCAGGGTAAAGATCTTGGTAAACACCATCGAAAGAAACCTGGTGTAAGGCACCACCTTTTCTCGCTGGCGCTTGTTTAGCTTGAGCACCAGGTCAACGAAAATGACTGCAACCTAATTTATATTGCGACACTGAATCGCAGATATGCCTATGATCAAGGAGATCCTAGAGGCCTGGTCCTGACCTCCAGTTTTTCCATCCATGCACTGGATGAAATGAAAAACAGGTATTGCCAGACATCTGACATCCTGTTCTTCTCAATCTTCGTTAAGGACTTCAGAGGGGCGTTGGAGTCCTTCTTCATTGGCCACTAGTAGCCAATTGCGTCAAGAAACTTGATGATCTCAGCGATGGAGGGTTCACTGTTGAAGGGACCCTTAGGAAGACGAAGAGACGAACGGAGTGTAGAAACACCAAAGTTCACTTCCATGCGATTGAAAGTGAAATGGATCTGCTCCATCTGGCGTCCAGGCTTGTCTTTGGCTTCGACAACCTCAGTAGTGAGCCAGAACTGCTGAAGAAGTTCCTTCACCATGATGGGCTCATGGTTGAGAGCGTAGCCTAAGGATAACTGTTTGAGAAAGTCAGCCGCATCTTGGTAATGTGATTTGAAGGAAGGTATCTCCAACAAGGCAATGTGGTTGTTAGCCTTGATAGAGATCTCGTCAAGGGAGAAGTTGACGTTCTTGGCAACCATCTGTTTGTATTAATAAGAAGAAAAACAAACAGGTTTGTTAAAAATAAACCAAGAGTTTATGGTAAGATTATAAAAAAGGTTTTTGAACTACGAAAAAGTTCTTCTGAAAAATCCTTAAAAGATTAGGGTTTTTCAAGTAGAATGTGTTTAAAGAAACAAGATTATAACCATGAAAGAGATGATTAATAAATCTTTACAGTTTAATGTATTAAGAGAACAAAGGTCTTAATCATATTAAACATATTTCTTGTTACTAAGCAGAAAAGGTCGAAAAAGGGTTCGAAGATTTAGAGAGAATTCTTGCTTTGGAGAAATCTTAGCAGAGGTTTGTCTAAGAAATTTGAAAGCGTAAAGAGAAAAGTGGAGAAGAAGTCTCATATTTATAGGTCGGAGGAGAGAGAAATAATGAGAGAGAGAAAAGACGACGGTTCTCATCCATGATTGGATGACATTAAATGAGGTAGCGTAATGACAGAACCTTTTGCGCGTCTCAAAGCGTCGTATATAGTAAATAGAGAAATATTCTGTGATGGTTTTAAGACATCAGATTTAGTGATAAAAGATTCACTAAAATTGGCATTTAAAAAACGTTTTGATCACTGATAAGAAAGGATTCAGTGATCGTTTCGATTTTTAAGAAAAGTATAAAGATATACTTGAAAATGTGGTGAGTGGAAAGAATCACTGAGACCACCTTTTAAAACATTTTATCACTGAAGATGAGAAAGCTTCAGTGAAGGTTTTATGTTGAGAAAAGCGAAGAGCAATCATACCTGAGAGAGAATAAATATATTTACTCAAAAGTTCAGTGTTAGAGATAGAGCACTAAATCATTTCACTTACTGAGTTAGTATAAAACCTGAAGATTAATCTTCAGTGTTCAACATACCCAATTCACTAATCAAGATATTAAATCTTGTCTCATCAAGAGGCTTGGTGAAAAGGTCAGTGAGTTGATACTCAGTTGGAACGAAGTGAAGTTCAATATCACCATTCATAACATGATATCTGATAAAATGATATCGAATCTCAATATGTTTGGGCTTGGAGTGAAGTACAGGGTTGTTAGCAATTGCAATAGCACTGGTGCTATCATAATAAACAGGAATCCTTGAAAACTGAAGATCGTAGTCCAGTAGCTGATTTTTCATCCAAAGAATTTGGGCACAACAGCTACCAGCGGCTACATATTCAACTTCAGCTGTTTATGTGGACACTGAATTTTGCTTCTTGCTTGTCCAGCTCACCAACTTTCCACCTAGAAGCTGACAGCCTTCAGTGGTGCTTTTCCTATCAATTTTGCAACCAGCAAAATCACTATCCGAATAACCAATAAGGTCAAAATATGAACATTTAGGGTACCAAAGATCCATATTAGGAGTTCCCTTAAGATATATGAATATGCATTTTACAGAGATCAGATGGGATTCCTTAGGTTCATCTTGATATATTGCACATAAGCAAGTGGAGTACATGATATCGGGTCGGCTAGCTGTGACATACAGCAAAGAGCCGATCATTCCTCTGTAAACAGTCACATTTACAGGCTTTCCATTTGGATCCTTGTTGAGAGTGAGTGGAGGAGCCATAGGAGTCTTCATAGATGAACTGTTAGATA
>NW_020201214.1:54079-61183 GCF_001531365.2 Cynara cardunculus var. scolymus | reverse complement strand
TCAGTTTGTTTGATCTGGAGACCTAAAAAGAATGTTAGTTCTCCCATCATGCTCATATGATATTCTTTCTTCATGCATTCAGCGAAACGAAAACATAAAGAAGGATTAGTGGAACCAAAAATAATATCATCGACATAAATTTGGACGAGAATGATGTGACCTTTAATTTTCCTAAAAAATAAAGTCTGCTCAATCTTTCCACGAGAGAATTTCTCAGAGATGAGAAATAAAGAAAGGGTACCATACCAGGCATGAAGAGCCTGCTTTAACCCATAAAGAGCTTTATCTAACCTATAGACGTGGTTTGGATACTTAGGGTCAAGAAACCCTGGAGGTTGTTCAACATAAACTTCCTCATGAAGTTTTCCATTCAGGAAAATGCTCTTTACATCCATCTGAAAGACCTTGAAGTCTCTATGGGCAGCAAAGGCTAGAAAAAGTCAAATTCACTGGTGCAAAGGTTTCATCATAGTCGATTCCTTCTTCTTGTCTATAACCCTGAGCAACAAGCCGAGTCTTATTAAGGGTTCATCCAACTTGTTGCGATAGACCCATTTGGTGCTTATCACAGATTTATCAGATGGATATGGGATAAGGTACCAGACTTTGTTCCTATCAAACTCAATGAGCTCTTCTTGCATAGCAAGAACCCAACTAGGGTCAGAGATAGCATCATTGATTCTCTTGGGTTCAACTAAAGAAAGAAAGTTGACAAAGAAACAGATATTACCTAGAGCTCGACGTTTCTTGATACCTGCATCTGGATCACCAAGAATTTGATGAATTGGATGGCTTTTAGTCCATCGCTGAGCCGGTAGAGGAGCTTCATTTGAATAGACAGGTTCAGGTATAGAAGATGAGTGTTTGAAACAGGTTCAGAAACTAAAGGCATTTCATTTACTGATAGATCAGTGTTTGAAATACAAGGAGGAACACAGCTAATGGGCACTGCAGCGATCTCTGAAGAAGATGCAGTAGAGTGACTAGCTGTAACTAGAATTATGAGAGGATCATCTTTAGCTTCGAGAGATTCAGTGTTAAGAGGAGCAATGTAAGAAGCTTCAGGTTGTCCATAGTGAGAGATCGTCTAGTTTTCTAATCCATCCTCATCAATTGAGATGGGTTTTGAATTAGCTGACTGAGATTTGTTAAAAGTGACATGAATAGATTCCTCTATTGTTTGTCTTCGTTTGTTGAATACTTTGAAGGCTTTGGATACAGAAGAATATCCAAGGAAGATTCCTTCATCAGCTTTGGGATCGAACTTTCCAAGTTGGTCGCGGTTGTTGAGAATGTAACAAGTACAACCAAAATATATGAAGAAAGCTAATGGAAGGCTTTCGTCCATGGAAAAGTTCATAGGCTGGCTTCTTGAATCTTTTCACGATCAACGATCGGTTTTGAGTGAAGCAAGCGGTGTTGACAGTTTCAGCCCAGAATTGAGTAGGGAGTTGGGATTCGCTGAGCATTGATCCAGCAGACTTAATGATTGTTCGATTTCGTCTTTCAGCAACCCCATTCTACTGAGGAGTCCTCACAGAAGAGAAGTTGTGAGAGATTCCCTTGTCCTCAAGAAAGTTATCCATAGTACTGTTTTTGAATTCAGTACCATGGTCACTTCTGATAGATCGTACTTTAACATTGTTTAATACTTCTATCTTCTTGATGAACGAAATGATTTTTTCAGGTGCTTCATCCTCGGATCTGAGAAAGAACACCCAAGTATATCTGGCATACTCATCAACTATGACAAGTGTGAACTTCTTTCCAGCTAAGGATTGCACGTTGACTGGACCAAAGAGATCCATATGCAATAGCTGAAGAGGCGCAGTCAGTGAAGAGATTTGCTTCGACTTGAAGCTAGCTCTTGTTTGTTTTCCTTTTTCACAAGCTGAGCAAAAAGATTCTTTTGCAAACGAGTGTTGAGGAAGACCAGTGACAAGGTCATTTCTTGATAGCTCACTAAGTGTCGTGAAGTTGAGATGAGATAGTCGTTTGTTCCATAACCAGTTAATATCTGATGAGGCATTGGAGAAGAAGCAGCTATTCTCGGTGAGAGAAGAATTCATGTTGATGATATAAACATTCTCTAGACAAGAACCGGTTAGAGCAACCTTATCATCTTTGTCAAGAAGATGACAAGAATTATTTGAGAATTTAACTGTATAATCTTTATCACACAGTTGGCTGATGCTAAGAAGATTATGCTTCAGTCCTTCAAGATATGCAACACGTTTGAAAGTTGTTGCACCATTGGTTAATATACCAAAACCTTTGGTATATTCTTTTCCATTTCCACCGAAGGTTACAGAAGGTCCTCTTTCTTCCTAGAAGTGAGTAAGAAGAAATTTATCTCCGGTCATATGTATTGAACATCCACGGTCCAGATACCATATGCCTTTGACATCCTATACAAGAAAACAAAATAAGAATGCTATTGGTACCCAGCTATTGGGGTCCATCTTTGTTAGAGGCTTGATAGTCTGATGCTGAAGAACCAGCATCAATGGATGGCATCACCGAACCTTGAGAGGTTTGAGTGGAAAGAGGAACAACCTTTGACACTATTAACGTAGTTTCAGTGGAAGTCTTCACTGAGCCTGATAAAGAGGCTTCAGTGGTAGGAATTACAACGTCTGAAACTGAGGATTTTTCAGCAAGAGTTGTCTTCGCTGAGCCTGAAGAAGAGGCATCAACGGTTTTCTTCACCTTGGTTGCTAGAGCAGTCTTTGTGGATGATTTCACCTTAGTTGATTTCTCAACCTTAGTTACTTTCTTGCCCTTAGCTGGTGAACCAGCTTTGGCGGCAGAAGGATACTTGTTGGTAATATGTGTTTTCTCACCGCAGTGTTTACACTTCCTAAAGCTAGGAGTAGCTTTAGGGCGAGGAAATATCAAACTAGAAGTGGGACCAGCTCCAAAAATTCCCTTCTCATTGGTTCTAGGATGAACCTTTGAGGAATTGGATTCCTTATGTGAAAAGTTCACCTTGAGCTGTGACTTGGATTTCTGATAGGATTCAAATTTCCTAGTCCCTGAATAAGAAGAAGCTTTACAAGTTGAAGAAATAGACCTAGATCTATAAGACTTGTTAGACTTATTGGGAAGGGATGTTGTGACAATACATTTACCTTTGTTTTTGCAACTAGAACTCGAAGGAGTTCCTTCAAGATGACTCTCAATAAAAGAGGATGAATGAGAGGAAGAAGTGTTGGGAATAGAAGAGATTAAGGTACCAAATTTGACCATGGTCCTCTCTTTAACACATTCTTCCTGATCATAAGAGAATCCTAGATCAGCCTTTGTCTTGGCTGGGATCTGAGCGTTAATGATCTCAGAGGCCTTGATGGAAGCTTTGCACCACCCTTCAATGGTAGCTTTCTCAGCCTTGAGTTCAGCGATAGCCTTCTAGATTTCAACAGTGATGGCTTGGTTTACAATAACCTGATCTTTAAGAATTTCCTCGATAGAGGTCAGTTCCTTGATTTTAGAATGACAAGTCTTCAATTGCTCTCGATGATCAATGTTAACCATTTCAGCTTTTGATTTGCCATTGAGGGTAGTGTAAAGGTCAACCGTCAACGTATCTAGTGCAAAAAGACTAGAAGAAGAAGAGGGTTCATTTAGGAAACATACCTGAGTAGAAGAAGAAGATGACTCAGAGGACGTAGATGCTTCAGAAGATCCTTCATCTACATCTATGGCCATCAAGCGGACATAGGCTTTATCCTCCTCATTCGAAGATGATTCATTGGATGATTCAGCCCAGTCATGCTCTTCAGCAATAAGGCCTTTAGCCTTTCGCTGGTTATTCTTCACCTTCTTGTACTTCTCCTTCAGTTTTAAGTACTTTTCATCTTTGGTCCTGAAGGAGGAACGAGCTTTAGAAGATGGTGTCGTAGTCTTCTTTGATCTGCATTCACCTGCAAAATGTTCGAGCCTGTGACAGTTGTAGCAGACAGGTGAAGCCTTGTCTATTCTTTCAGACTTTGGCTTCTCCCTGAGGGATAGTTGAGGAGATCTGCGGAAGTTTTTCTTACTGGCGAATCTCCTAAATGACTTAGTCAGGAGTGCCAGGGACTCATCAAAATCTGTTAAATCAGATTCTGGAATGTCCTCAGAAGAATCTATCTCTGTAATGACCACGGGAGGAAGAGAAGAAACAAAAGGGGTAGAAGAAGTTTCAACTGAAGAAGCTTCAGAGATCAAAGCTAAAGGAGAGCTTTTMATTTCCCTGGATTCTTTTACAAGATTCCTTTTCAGTTGATGAGATTGCTCATGGTTAAGCAGAATCCCRTATAAAGTAGAAAGAGAAAGAGTGGACATGTCATTTGACATCTTGAGACACGTGGAAAAGGTGTCCCAAGACTCAGAAAGGCATTCTAGAAACTTGGTTAAAGTTTCAGAATTAGAATATTCCCTGCCGACAACCCTAAGATCAATAAGAAGGCACTTAAATCTTTGATGTACTTCAGACAGCGTCTTAGACTTTCCATAGATAAAGCTTTCATATTGTCTTACTAGATTGATCTTTCTAGTCTCTTGAACCTGAGTGGTTCCTTCATATTGAACACAAAGTGTGTCCCACATGGATTTAGAGGTTTTGAGTTTCATCACTGAGTGATAAATCTCATCAGGAAAAGACATAGCTATTATAGACCGAGCATGCGTGTCTATAGCTATCTTCTTCTTGTCCTCATCGCTCCACTGATGTGGAAGCTTTGGAATCTGCCATTCAGGAATGGCGGCAGTCGTAGCTGTTGTTGGAACAGCCGGAGCAATAGCAAATGGAATATAAGGTCCATTTTCTATGTAATGTGGAATTTCAGGATCCACACCTTCCAGAAAGAGGGACATCCGGTTCTTCCAGAGACTAAAATTGTCATGGACAAACCAAGGAGGTTTGGCAAGAGAGCCATTATCTTTTGTGTGTGAGTGTGTTTGTAATTTGTAAAGCCATTTGTATGCAGTAAAGTTATCTAAGAAAGGAGATAAACTAATACTAAAAACAGCTAAACACAAGGAAATAAAGAAAACACTGCTCTGATACCACTTGTTGGTCCCGAGAGGGTCTACAACAAGACAAACAGTTTGTAGAAGGGGGAGATGAATACAAACATAATATTTTTATGTTTAAAATAAATACTGATAAAGAAGATCAATACATATTTTACAAGATTGTTTGCGGAATGATAAGATAGAAAAAAACTATCTAAACAATCTTTAGATAAACACTAAGTCTTAGCAAATACAAGAAAAGAAATGTTGTAGAGAAGATCCTTTACATAAGCTAGAAAATGCTTGAAGTAAGAATTAGGGTTAGAGAGTGAGTTGCGTGCACTCTGCATGAAGATGAAACACTTCTATTTATACCCAATGCATTAAATGGACATTTAATGCAATATGGTATGGTTAGAGTGCGTGTCAAGCCTTAAGAGGAAGACTTGTCCTTTGCTACAGTGAATAGTACAAAAAGCACTATTCATGAGCAGACATCCTTACCTAAAGTTGGTGGACAATAGAGTCGACTAGTCGGCTCCATACCGTAACAACTTTCATAAGGGTATGGGTTTTCTCCTTTGTGTGCATAAGGACAAGACAACAACAATCGTGCTAAGCAAGCTTCCTTTGATCGCTGAATGCTACAACGACCTGAAGGTCTCATCATCATTCGCTGAAGCTTGAGCAGTCTTCACACATATGTAGACAGACTGGTAATCACTGAATACCGCTTCAGATCACGTACTCATCGGCCTCTAATCTTCAGTTTCAGTCTTCAACGTTTGCTGAAGGTTCTTTGGTGTGAGTGTTGTCTTCTTGAAGTATTGTTGTCTCTGATAGAATTACAATGCAAGTTTTTTAGCGATCACTGAACAAACTCAGTGAAGATCGCTGGAACTGAAAAGACAGAAACATAAATACAACGTATAAGTGAGAATGGATTATCATCAAATCACTGAGAGAGAGGCCTAACAACCTTCAATTCTTCTTCTTGCTATTTTGAGACCTTGAATGAGTGATTTAAAGTAAGAGAGATTGACCAGATTGTTTCTTGACTCGAGTTCAAGTTGAATTTCAAGAAGTTGGTTTTCAAAAGAATTGCATAAGGTGAGTGGTTAAAATGTTTTAAAGTCTCTTTAAATTGCATAATTGTATGTATAACTTTTCACCGGGTTTAAGTTTAAATAAGATGAAGTGTTAACTGGATTAGAATAAACCAGACAAAGGGTTGACCGGGTTGGGCATAAATCGATCATAGTGTTGTTCGATGTGGCCTTAAACCGAACACATTGTCATGCGATGTATAGTGTTAGTGGGATTTGAGAAATGTAAATCGGTTAAGAATATTGAACGAAGAAGTAGGAATACGACCAAGAAGTGACCGGTTTATTTAAATCAGACAGGGTCTTGAGTATGTGTTGTCCGGATTGATATATCGGACAAGGCTTTGAGAGAGAGTTGTCCGGGTTAGTAAATCGGACAAAGGTCTTTTGTTGACCGGATTACTAAACCGGCCAAGGCTTGACCGGAGATGAAGTCCGGCCAAGTCTGTGTTGACCGGATTTGTACATTGATTTATGTATTAGTTATACAAATTGTCATTTTTATAATCTTGTATAAAGAATGGGAATTTTGATAAAAATGATTCTGAACTAATGATATTCCATTAGAACATTTATTATTGCCGTCTGTTCTAATTGGAATTGTTTTGTAAAAGTTTTGATGAGGAAATAAGGGTGACATATCAAGGAGAGGTGTACCATGGGATAAGGGTGGCATATCAAGAAGAGGTGTACCATGGGATAAGGGTGACATATCAAGGAGAAGTGTACCTTTGGATATAAGGGTTGCATTTGTATGCGTGATGTATAATATAACTCTTACTAATATATCCTATAAGATTAATGTGATTTGGAATCTTTATTTCTTTGTGATTTGAGGATTTAGAATAAGAGTTCTTATTGGAAATTATAGTCTGGATGTTATTGAGAAGGAAATAACAGGTTTGGCCTGAAACTTTAAATAAACCTTTTGTTAATTGAAAAGGGTTTAAAAGTGGCATTATGATAAACCAGTTTGAGTTTTAGATATGTTAATTGAAAG
>NW_020201214.1:42816-54066 GCF_001531365.2 Cynara cardunculus var. scolymus | reverse complement strand
GTGGAAAGGTACTGGTAATTATGTTCTTACTTGTTCATATATTTGTTATTTATATAAAAAGTTGTTTTACATAAAGTTTTGGTGATTTTCACCCTGTAATAACATAAAAAGGGGAACTCACTAGACCTTTCGATCTAGCCCTCGTTTTGTGATTTTAATTATGTATTGTTGGAGGTGCAGACGGTAAGGGGAAAGGGAAAATGTAATATATTGCTATATGCTTATCTGCATGAAGAATTGTCTATGACATGTATAGTTTTGGTAGATGAAAGTTGATTAGTACGAGAATTGTATTTTGAATTTTTGGACTGTGTATTCGGTACTATTAGAATCTTGTATTGATAGATTCTTGTTCTAAGGGACCTATGTGGTGTATAAACATGTATTTCTTATGTATGAAGTATGTGTTACATGCAATGTGTGGAATGGGGTGTTACAAAAAGTGGTATCTGAGCTTGAGTTTAAGGGATTTAGGTATTTAACAGCATAATACCTAGACTTCAACTATTTTGTTGCATCTTAAGGGTCCCGGACATAGTTAGCACCATTGGAAATAAATATGATGAGTTGAAAAATTAGTGTGTAAGGTAAATTTCAATTACATCTAGCCAGTGTAATTATGAATTTACAGGTACATATCTGAACTTGAATACTTCATTATATTTGGGAATGTGAATATGTGATTATTAACACAAAAAATGCAGATGTCTAGTCGAACATGGAGATCTGTCCAGAATTTGTAGAGAGAGAAGAATCACCTGCTAATCTTCCGACAAGTACTTCTGGAAATAGAGGTCGGGGGAGAACCAGAGGAAGAGGCAGAGGAAGAAGTCAGTCACAGGGAAGGGGTCGGGCTGAAGTACACTATGAACGTGAACAATACCATTCTGGGAATGTTAAGGAGAGATTAGTCCTACGCCTAGAAAACATAACCAGAGACATGTTGGCAGACGAAATGGGAAAGTTACGGGAAACTTTAACATCTATTATGGGAATACCGGCTAGGGGTGGAAACAGAAAGAGTGGAAGTACATCCCTCTATTCCGGTTACTCATAACTAGGAAGGAGACATCAAGATGTTCTTAGCATGTAAACTGCCAACTTCCTCTGGAGAGATGGATCCAATAAAAGCCATGTGCTGGATCAAGAAGATTGAATCTTTGTTCAACACCATCTGGTGTCCGGAAACTGATAAAGTTAGATTTGCTGTATCACTATTAAAGTCAAATGCTCTGTTTTGGTGGGAAGTTGAATCGTTGGCTAGAACAGATGTCTTACAACATTATCCTGGACAGAAATTGTGAATCGATTCAAGGACCAGTTCTGCCCTAAGACGGTTGTATGAGAAACGAAAGAATATTTTCTGAAGTTGGAACAGGGAAACGAAACAGTTCGAGTGTGTACTGAGAAATTTATTGAATACTCTTGATTTGCTGAACATTATATTTCATCGAAATCCAGAAAGGTGGAAAGATATATTTGGGGATTCAAACCCTCGGTTAGAGAATTTGTAATTGCTATGAATCCCAATACCTTCTCACTAACCATGGATGCGGTAGAAGTTACAGAATGAAATAAGAATCGACAATCAGAGGGTAAAGTTGTGGAGAAAAGAAGATGGGAAGGGCCTTCATCAAATTTTCGAGGGCCAAAAGCAGTAAGATATGATAATAAAGCCGATCAGAAGGTCGGTGAGAAAGTGTGTACATAATGTAAACTGGTTCATCAAGGTGATTGTAAGGTAGACCCAAGAAAATGTTACAAGTGTGGTGAGGTGGGCCATTTGTCAAGGAGTTGCCCAGCCAACAGAAGGTGTTTGAATTCTGATTCCCCAGATCACATACGACCAAACTGTCTGTTGTTAAGAACTCCACAATTGACAATTGGGAGTAATATGTTGGGTACTCGGGGAAAACCAACTGTAACAAGATGAGGACAAGGAGGGGCACGAGGATGGTCCTTCCAGATGACGAAGAATGAGGCAGAGGCATCGCCAGATATTGTAACATGTACCTTCCTTCTGAATTCTATACGTGCTAAGGTGCTATTTGACTCTGGTGCAAACTTTTCGTTTGTATCACCTTCGTTTGCTCAAATTGCATGTTTGAATTATGTGCTACTTGATGACAAATTAGTAGTTGATACTGCTAATAGTCAGGAATCTGTTACTAATGTATTCAATAACTGCATTATTGTTATTGAGGGTTGTGAGCTACCGATTCGGTTATTTCCTATGCCGATGAAAGAATTTGATGTAGTAGTGGGTATGAACTGGTTGGCAGAGCATCAGGCCAGTATTGTTTGCAATAAGAAAATGATCAGAATCATTTTATCGGACCAAGGAACAGTTGTTATTTATGGTGATCGTTAGAGTCACCATACTAGTCTTTTTACTGTAATAAAAGCCCAAAAGTGTATCCGGAAGAACTGTCAGGGATGTTTGGCATATGTGATTGATTTGAAGAAAGAAAAGGGAAAGTAGAAATTAATTCTGATTGTTAATGAATACCTAGAAGTCTTTCTAGAAGATTTGTCAGGATTACCGCCAGACAGAGTTATTGAATTCAAAATCGATTTTATACTAGGGGCAGCACCAGTAGCCAAGGCACCGTACCGATTAGCTCCATCAGAACTAAAGGAATTAGTTGCTCTGTTGAAATATTTAACTGATAAAGGATTCATTCGACCCAACACGTCACCTTGGGGTGCTCCGGTCTTATTTGTTAAGAAGAAAGATGGATCTATTCGAATGTGTTTAGATTATCGTGAACTGAATAAGCTGACAATCAAAAACAAATATCCTTTGCCAAGGATTGATGACTTGTTTGATCAGCTGGTGGGAGCAAGTTATTTCTCCAAAATTGACTAAAGGTCGGGGTATCACCAGCTAAAGGTCAGGGAGGAAGACATTGCTACAACAACTTTCTGAACTAGGTACGGGCATCACGAATTTCTAGTTATGCCATTTGGCTTAACTAATGCGCCCACTGCCTTCATGGATTTAATGAATATGGTATGTAAAGAATATCTTGATAAATTCGTTATTGTATTTATCGATGATATTTTTATATACTCTAAGAATGTAGAAGAACACGCAGAACATCTCCGTCTGGTACTGGAATTATTGAAAAGAGAAAAATTGTATGCAAAGTTGTCCAAATGTGAGTTCTGGTTAAGGGAAGTTCAATTCTTGGGTCATGTTATCTCAGAAGCAGGGGTGAAGGTAGATCCAGTCAAAATAGAAGCAGTTGAAAAGTGGGAAGCCTCGAAAATTCCTTCTGAAGTCCGAAGCTTTCTGGGATTGGCAGGCTATTATCGTAAGTTCATTCAGGACTTTTCCAAGATAGCCATGCCATTGACCAAATTGACTCGGAAGAATGTTAAATTTCAGTAGGAGGAAGAACAACAAACAACCTTCCAATTGTTGAAAAATCATCTCTGCCGTGCGTCGGTGTTAACCTTACCAGATGGATTAGAAAATTTTGTAGTATACAATGATGCCTCGAAATTGGGATTGGGATGTGTTTTGATACATAGAGTAAAGGTGATTTCCTATGTGTCAAGGCAATTGAAGGATCATGAGAAGTAATATCCAACTCATGATATGGAATTGGCTACAGTGGTGTTTGCTTTGAAAATCTGGAGGCATTATCTGCTGGAGACAAAGTGCTAGATTTATACTGATCATAAAAGTCTACAACATTTGTTTAGGCAGAAAGAACTAAATATGCGGCAGCATCGATGGATTGAATTTGTTAATGATTATGATTGTAAAATCCTCTATCACCCAGGAAAAGCTAATGTGGTAGCTGAGGCATTGAGTAGAAAAGAAAGGAGTGGGACTATTAAAGCTGTGGTAATGAGAATAAACTTAGTCCCTGATATTTATAGTGAAATTCTGAGATGTCAGAAAGAAGCCATGAAAGAAGATCTTGTCAAATCCAAAAGATTGGGTAAGTTGATTTCAACTCTGGAACCAAACAATGAAGGGATTATGTGCTTTCAAGGGGGGATTTTGGTACCGGGTTTTGGGGATATCCGAAATACTATACTAAATGAAAGCCATAAGTCTCGATACTCTATTCATCCAGGTACCGATAAGATGTACAGGGATTTGAATCCTTTTTATTGGTGGCCCGAATTGAAAAAGGATATAGCTATGTATGTGGAACAGTGTATAACATGTCTACAGGTTAATATTGAGCATCAGGAGCCGTATGGAAGTCCTCAATCTTTAGAAATTTTTATGTGGAAGTGAGATCACATTACAATAGATTTCGTCATGAAGTTACCTTGAACTCTAAAAGGGTATGATGCAATTTGGGTAATTGTTGATCGCTTGTCTAAATCTGTGCATTTCCTACCCATAAGAGATAAGTACTCTTTAGAAAAGCTGACACAGATTTATGTTAAAGAATTGTAACCAGACACGGTGTTCCACTATTTATTATCTCTGATAGAGATAGTCGTTTCACTTCAAAGTTTTGAGGAAGTTTGCAGAAAGCTCTGGGGTCTGAAATCCGACTAAGCACAGCCTATCATCTGCAAACTGACGGGTAGAGGGAAAGGACTATCCAGACTCTTGAAGATATGTTGATAAGTTGTATTATTGACTTCAGGGGATCATGAGAAGATCATTTGCCACTGATAGAATTTACGTATAATAATAGTTATCATTCCAGCACCCAAGCGGCACCGTATGAAGTATTGTATGGACGTAAATGTCGAACGCCATTTGTGTTGAAATGAGGTAGGAGAAAGACAGTTAACGGGTCCTGAGATTGTTTAAGAAACTTCTGAAAAGATTGAACAGATCCATGAAAGAAATTAGAACAGCACAAGACCGTCAGAAAAGTTATGCTGATAATCGTCGAAAGCCGATTGAATTTTATGTAGGATATCTTGTGATGTTGAAAGTTTTGCCATGGAAGGGTGTTATCAGATTTGGAAATAAAAGTATGCTTAGTCCAAGGTATGTTGGGCCATTCAGAATATGTAAACGAATTGGGCCAGTGGCATACTAGTTAGAGCTACCAGAAGAGCTTAGTCTGATCCACAATACATTTCATGTATCAAACCTACGAAAATGTTTAGCTGATCTGAGTCTCGCTGTACCGTTACCAGAAGTTAAACTGGATAGTAAGCTGAACTTTGCAGAAACACCAGAAGCTGTAATTGATCGTAAGATCAGGGTGTTAAGGAACAAATAGATCAGTTTGGTTAAGGTATAATGGAAGTTTCACCAAGGATCAGAAGCAACTTTGGAATTGGAATCGAAAATGAGATCGGAGTATCCGTGGCTCTTTGATTTAAGGAATTCCGGGACAGAATTCTTTTGAGGGGTGGATAATGTGATAACCAGATCCTGGTTATCACCCGAGCTAATTAATGTGTCATTATTTGTTAAATGATTATGTGACAGCATGATAAATTGTTATATTTGATTATGCTAGTGTGTGAAAATTATGTGCATAAATGAGTATGCATCAAATAGGTGGGTATTTATATGCATGAATGAATATATAATGCATGTATGCATAATATAAAATACATGCATGAGGGTATGTATGTGAATATGCATGAATGGGTATGTAGATATGGGTATATGCATGCATGTGAAGGCTGCATATGGTAGCCGACTTCCTATTTTTGGAAGGATATAAAAGGAGGGTCTTAGCCTCCCATTCTTCTTCTTGCTATTTTGAGACCTTCAATGAGCGATTTAAAGTAAGAGAGATTGACCAGATTGTTTCTTGACTCGAGTTCAAGTTGAATTCCAAGAAGCTGGTTTTTAAAAGAATTGCATAAGGTGAGTGGTTCAAATATTTTAAAGTCTCTTTAAATTGCATAATTGTTTGTATAACTTTTCACCAGGTTTAAATTTAAATCGGATGAAGTGTTGACCGGATTAGAAAAAACCGGACAAAGGGTTGACCAAATTAGGCATAAACCGATCATAGTGTTGTCCAATATGGCCTTAAACAGAACACAGTGTCATGCGATGTAAAGTGTTAGTGGGATTTGAGAAATGTAAATCGGTTAAGAATATTGAAAGGAAAAGTAGGAATACGACCAAGAAGTGACTGGTTTATTTAGATCGGACAAGGTCTTGAGTATGTGTTGTTCGGATTGATAAATCAGACAAGGCTTTGAGAGAGAGTTGTTCGGTTTAGTAAATCGGACAAAGGTCTTGTATTGACCGGATTAGTTAACCGGCCAAGGCTTGACCAAAGATGAAGTCCGACCAAGCCTGTGTTGACCGGATTTGTACATTGATTTACATATTAGTTATACAAATTGTCATTTTTAATAATCTTGTATAAAGAATGGGAATTTTGATAAAAATGATTCTGAACTAATTTTATTCCATTAGAACATTTATGACTACGGTCTTTTCTAATTGGAATTGTTTTGTAAAATTTTTGATGAGGAAATAAGGGTGGCATATCAAGGAGAGGTGTACCATGGGATAAGGGTGGCATATGATGAAGAGGTGTACCAAGGGATAAGGGTGGCATATCAAGGAGAGGTGTACCTTTGGATATAAGGGTGGCATTTGTATGCGTATGTATAATATAACTCTTACTATTGTATTCTATAAGATTACTGTGATTTGGAATCTTTATTTCTTTGTGATTTAAGGATTTATAATCAGAGTTCTTATTAGAAATTATAGTCTGGATGTTATTGAGAAGAAAATAACATGTTTGGCCTGAAGCTTTGAATAAACCTTCTGTTAATTGAAAATGGTTTAAAAGTGGCATTATGATAAACCAGTTTGAGTTTTAGATATGTTAATTGAAAGGTGAGAGTTTGGCTTGAATAGTGGAAAGGTACTGGTAATTATGTTCTTACTTGTTCATATATTTGTTATTTATATAAAAAGTTGTTTTACATAAAGTTTTGGTGATTTTCACCCTACAATAACATAAAAAGGGGAACTCACTAGACCTTTCGGTCTAACCCTTGTTTTGTGATTTTAAATATGTATTGCAGGAGGTGCAGACGGTTAGGTGAAGGAGAAAATGTAATATTCTCCTATATGCTTATCTGCATGAAGAATTGTCTATGACATGTATAGTTTTGGTAGATGAAAGTTGATTATGTGACATCCCGTCACTTCTAAGCTTCAGGTTAGCACCCCATTGCAGATCCTATATTTAGAAATTAGAACCTTTCTGGTATTAGCTTCCAAATTTTGTTGGGACGGTCGCGCTCTAGATAAAAATAAAAGTTCATGTTATGAGTTTTCCATAAATTAAATTGCAAAAGTTCCATTTGAATGTCCACTTGTTTTATCAAAAGATGGAGTTTTGGGTCTTATAAAGCCATTTTATTTTTGGGTAAAGGTTTTAGTGGGCTTATTCTTTTGGGAAAATAAAGGTTTTATTCGGTTTGGGCCTTGTTGGCCAGCCCATTCACTTTATTTAAACGCTCTCTAGTTGATTTCACCTTCGTGCAAGTCTTTTGAAATTCTTTCTTAATCTTGAAGATCCTCCAAGACTTCAAGAAAAAGGTATGATACTAATTATCTTACTTTTGTAAAACCTCTTGAGTTTGCATCCTCCTTCTTCTTTTTCGATCTTGTGTTTAATTTTCTGGAATTATAAAGAGGGGAGATTATTCATCCAAGACATGAAAACATCTTCCAAGAAGATAATAATCTATGATCCATGTGTTTAAAACTCCAAAGTAGGGAGGGAAAAACTCATTGCATGTGAAGTTTTAAACCGCGAAGCTGTGTTTTAAAGTGAAAAATCTTGCATGCATCTTTAATCTACCTTACCTTCTTCGAAAACTCGATGGAGTTGGGAAAGATTCATCCCTGGAAATTTAAATTTATTTTTGCTATTTTGGAAATGGTGATTTCCTTTGGAAAATGATAAGTTCGACCCCAAATAATTGCCGCTCGGTGAACGTGCATTCTATTTCGAGGGTTGTGTAACTCAAGGATTGTAGTGTAATGATAAGGAATTTAAACCTCTCTAAACCTTCTTGATATTTGGGTTAGTCGGCTGACCTCATGATTTTAAATGATGTGACAAGTTGGATAAATGACATTTGGAAGGTTCCTATTACTTTTTTAGAGTCTTGTGAACCCCAAAAATACTTGGAGCAGAATTTATAATTTGTCCAAAAATAATCTTTTGAGTTTAGGATTTCGATTCTTTTTAATATATAATTTTTGAGTTATTTTTTTAGAATAAATTATAAACATCAACTTTAATTTTTGAAAACTCGATGGCATTGCATGGGATGCAACTTAACTTTATCATTGTCATGAACCCATCAGTGATTTTAGTTCTGGTTGTTGGCCTGTTTAGGAAGATAGGGCGGGCGTTGAAAGCTGCAGACGTCATCATCTTGGATATTCACCTTTAAACCAGTGAGTCCTCACGGCCCCACTTTTAATGCTTTAACTATTTGTTTGGGGGAAAGGCATGAGAATAAACAAACTATGCATGGTTTTTATTGAAATCTTTGGGCTAAGGAACTGCTTAGTCATGCTCTGTTTGAAACCTCTGGACTAAGGAACTGCTTAGTCGGGTTTACTATGTTATGATTTGTTAACTGTTTTTGCATTATGGAATAAATGCTAAATTGATGTGCTTGGGAGTATGTTTCCAAATAAAGTCCTTGTCCGTAAACGCTACTTGTTAACTCTGGAATGTCCCCGGGCCGTGGTATTGTGGATAGCCGCTATTGTGTTGACAGTCCCACCCAGAAAGGGGTGCACTCTACCTATGTTTTCTTGGTCTAATCATGTGGAATTTGGACCACCGCTGAATTAGTACTATAACGAACTGTGGGACCTAAGTAGTGTACGGGCTACTTAAGGTCGTTCGTAAATTAATGGGGCAAGTTGGTTAGGTAAGGCTCAGTAGCATCTCAAGTTTTTACATCGTAAAAGATTTACATTTATCAAGTGCAAAAGTTTGCAAACGTTTGGTTTATGCATTAAAATGTTTTATGCATGTGAAAACCTGTGAGCTCACCAACTCTTTGTAGTTGATTCGTTTTATGTTCCATGCTTTTCAGGAAGCAAGTAAGATACGTTGTACTATGGGAGCATACTCGTGGCAAAGCTGATTTACTTCGAGTCGGAAGTTTTGTAAATAAAGGGTTTATAAAATTTTTGGTTATGTTATTAAACTAGTTTTATTTTGTAAAACTTAATGGTGTTATTTATTAATTGTTGTTGTGACACGCTTTCCTGTTGCATCTCGCGTTTCCGCTTTAGTGGGGTGTGACAGATTTGGTATCAGAGCTTCAGTTATAGAGAACGCTGGTTTTCCTTAAGAAACCATCGACTATAACCAAAAAATTTCAAAATGGAATTTTCAAGAATTTGGAATCATATGAACTGAAAGCGGGTCACATTATTATATGTTGATTAAACAGAGCCTGATCACCTGTGTTTAACTTACATATAATAAGAAGACCTTAATCGACTGTACTAGATATATGCTCCCATAAAGAAATTGTTATGAAAAGCACGAATTTATGCATTATACTCACTATGAATATCCATTGCCCTAGAAAGACCAGAGACGTTGGGTAGAAAAACCCTTATCTTGTTAAGTGTCCATGTTGGACYARAAGCTCTGGATAGAAGGACCAGAGGCAATGGGAAATTTCATAAAATTTCTAAGTGTTTAAGTGGCACCAGAAGCAATGGGATAGATATCCCATAAAGCTATAGAGTGTGTATGTGGTACTAGAAGCATTGGTTAGAAGGACCAGAGGCAAAGGAATAGGAATTCCTTAGAATTATTTTTCATAAATACACCAGACGCATTGTTGGGAAGGAAACCAGAGACCGATGGATAGTTTGCTTAGTATTTTTCTAAGTATGAAAATGGAACCAGAGGCTCTGGTCTTGTAACAAGAAGCTCTGGTAAGTGCATTATGAGGAACCAGAGGATCGATGGACGAAAATTCCATAATTATTTTAAGTGTAGATGTTGAAGCAGCGGATGATAAATTAGAATTCCATTGATTTGCCAGAGGACCGATGGATGAGAAATCATTTCTTAAGGATTTTAGTTGAACCAGAAGCTCTGGTCATGAAACCAGAGACTCTGGTAGCACTACCAGAGGTTTTATATTTTGAGAGTCTAGTTTGATTTCCACTCTTAGCCTTGTTTAGAAGTTTTGGCTGTATCTCTAAGAATTTATAGATGACACATTTAGTAATTAAGATTATTAATGATGAACTCCCTTCTGATTTAGGCCATAGAAAATGCCACCAAGAAGAGAGAACCCCGAAGTTGCACGACTTGTGTCAGGGCAATTTTTGGCCGCACTACCGAACATTGTCAGTCAAGTGGCGGCATGGCTTAATGCGAACCAATCATCAAACCCAGAGCCTAGATCACCCACAGAATGCACTTAGAAGTCCTTCAGATCCTGCAATCCAAAAGAATTCCATGGGACTGAAGGGGCTGTATGATTACTGACATGGATAGAGAGTATGGAATTCGTCCTCCATATTAGCAAGTTCTCTGAAACAAACAAAGTGGAATATGCGGCTTGTTTGTTGCAAGGAAGGGCACTCACCTGGTGGAATGCATTGGTACAGGCCAGAGTTCGAGAAGTGGCTAATCAACTTCCATGGGAGGAGTTCAAGAGGCTCCTCAAGGCGGAATACTGCCTCATAAGCGAACTCCATAAGCTAGAAATGGAGTTATGGAATCACGAAATGAAAGGGGATGATATAGATGCGTATACGGCTCGATTCCATGAGTTGGCAAATCTAGTGCCATACCTAGTGACACAGAAGAAGTTCGTATTGAAAGGTATATTTGGGGGTTGTCACCAGAAATTAGGGGAAACATCACCTCGGCCAACCCGAAAACCCTTAAAGAAGCCATCGATATTTGTAACAACCCTCATATTCCATATACATATAATTCACATTATCATACTCATAATACTAAAAATAGTATTATTACAAAACATGGACTAACAAAATATATTTTTAATACATATAAGAACAAACTTTATCATCATCTAAACTTTTCCTTTGCCTTTATCTTGTAAAGTACGCTGACCTGCAAAACAAGTTAGTCCAACAACTGAGCGTTAGACCAAATAGGTCTAGTAAGTGTATAAATCTCATACAAACAATATACATTCCGAACAATCAGTTTAGAATCAAACCTGTTCTGAAACATAAGCATATTTATGTTTCTCACGGTTACACCGCCATTACATCTCTCATCTCTCTCTCGCGGTTACACCGCCATT
>NW_020201214.1:39712-40898 GCF_001531365.2 Cynara cardunculus var. scolymus | reverse complement strand
AACATAGAAGTGAAACGACTATCTCTATCAGAAATAATCGATAACGGAACACCATATCGTGTCACTATTTCATCAATGTATAACTTTGCCAATCTCTCCATCGAATATGACTCTTTCATAGGTAAAAAGTGTGCAAATTTAGACAACCGATCTACTATCACCCATATTGCATCATACCCTTTAGATGTTCTCGGCAATTTGGTTATGAAATCCATAGTAATATGATCCCACTTCCAAACCRGAATTTYTAAAGATTGCAACTTGCCATAGGGACGCTGATGTTCAATCTTTACCTGAAGACATGTCAAGCACTGTTCAACATATTTAGCAATATCTTTCTTCATACCTGGCCACCAATAATGTTGATTCAAATCCCGATACATTTTATTTGTACCTGGATGTATCACAAAACATGACTTATGAGACTCATCCAAAATACGTTTTCTAAGATCACCATAACATGGTACCCAAATTCTGTTCTAGAGTTTCCAAAATTCTCTGTCATCTTTCATCAAATCAGATATTAATCCACCCAATCTTTCCTGTTTGATCATATCCTCCTTCATTGCCTCATGTTGAAATTCTCGTAATTCTTCTTGAATACTGGGTAATAACTCAACTCGTAAAGCTGTAGCTTTGATAGTTCTACCTTTCTCTTGTCGACTTAACGCATCGGCCACTACGTTTGCCTTTCCWGGATGATACAAAATTTCACAATCATAATCACTTACCAATTCCAACCATCTTCTCTGACGCATATTCAGATCCTTCTGATGGAATAGATGTTGCAAACTCTTATGATCTGCGAAGATTTGGCACTTTGTTCCATACAAATAATGTCTCCATATCTTCAAAGCAAACACTATTGCCGCTAACCCCATATCGTGAGTAGGATACTGCCTTTCATGATCTTTTAACTGTCTGGAAGCATAAGCTATCACTTTTCCATGTTGCATTAGTACACAACCCAAACCCATCTTTGACGCATCACTATATACCTCAAAATCTTCCATTCCATCTGGTAAAGATAGAATTAGTGCACTACATAACTCATCTTTTAACATATGAAAGGCCCGAGCTTGTGCTTCATCCCACTCATATTTCACATTCTTCTTGGTCAGCTTTGTTAATGGAGTAGCGATACAAGAAAAGTCCTGTATAAACTTACGATAATACCCAGCCAATC
>NW_020201214.1:37568-39399 GCF_001531365.2 Cynara cardunculus var. scolymus | reverse complement strand
AGATAGGGACTACACACCCTATTCATCATATCCATAAATGCTGCAGGCGCATTTGTGAGTCCAAATGGCATAACCAGGAACTCATAATGACCATAACGTGTACGGAATGCCGTTTTCGACACATCTTCATTTCGAATCTTCAATTGTTGATAACCAGACCGCAAATCAATCTTTGAAAAATAAGTAGCCCCAACCAATTGATCAAACAAATCATCAATTCTTGGGAGAGGATACTTATTCTTGATTGTCAGTTTATTCAACTCCCGATAATCAATGCACATCCTCATCGATCCATCCTTCTTTTTAACAAAAAGTATCGGTGCACCCCACAGAGAAGTACTTGGACTGATAAAACCTTTATCAAATAATTCTTTCAATTGAGACATTAACTCCTTTAACTCAGATGGAGCTAGCCTATACGGTGCACGTGCAACGGGTGTTGCTCCAGGAATTAATTCAATCTGGAATTCTATCATTCGATCTGGGGGTAAATTTATCAAATCTTCTGGAAATACCTCAGGAAATTCTCTTACAACTGGAGTATCCCCCATCTTTCCCTTCTCTTTCTTCATATCTATAACATATGCAAGAAAACTAGCACATCATTTCTRTACATACTTCCTAGCCTTTAGAACTGAAATTAAGCTAGAGTAACGATCTCGTTTATCTCCATAAATCACAACTCTTCCTTTCTCAGGTAAGTCTATATGAATCATCTTTTCATTACAGACTATAATTGGCTTGGTTTTCAGCTAACCAATCCATGCCTATAATTATATGAAATTCCCTCAAAGGTAAAGGAAATAACTGTATAGGCACCTCACATCCTTCTATACTCATAACACACTCATCAATTATTTCCTTAACCAAAACTTCACTATCATTTGTTGTTTCCACAATTAGATCTTCACTTAACCTAGATTCTAAATGTGCACACTTAACAAATGATGGTGACACAAATGAACGATTTGCACCTGAATCAAATAAAACTTTGGCACATACTGAATTAACGAGGAATGTACCTGTTACCACTTCAGGGTGCTCTTCCGCCTCGCCTCTCGTCATCTGAAAGACTCTCCCTTTTACATTAACCTCTGTCTGTCTTGTCCCTCCCCATCCACTTGGACTAACACGATTATCCACTTGCCCACGACTTATTGGCACATACCCAGATCCTCGACCCCCAGAATATCCAGATCCTCGACCTCCAGCAAAACCAAACCCTCGATTCTTTGCTTGTGGACAATCAGCATTTATATGTTGAGATGAATTACAAGTAAAACATCTCCGCATCATCCAACAGTCTCGAGCTATATGTCCAGGTTCTTGACATTTAAAGCATACTCGAGATCCTGTATTGCAATTTCTCTGATGTATCTTATGACATTGGGTACACGCCTTATCATTAAACCTTGAGATTGGTCGATTCACATTTTCCATAAACCTTGGTCTACAGAAATCAGTTAACGTAGCTTCCCTTTTTCTTTTCCCTCCAACCCTTTCTTGCGGTTGCCGGTTAATATCCTGTTCCAATATTTCAGCAGCATCAACTGCCACTTGAAATGTTGTCGGATTTCTGGATATCACGTACTTTCAAAGATTTGCCTCCAATCCCCAAATATACTTTCTTACCTTACTGTTTTCAGATATAATATTGGCTTCAGCAAACCTAGATTGTTCCATGAAAACTTCTGTATACTGACAGACTAACATGTTTCCTTGTTCAAGACGAAGGAAATCATCTTCCAACTTTCGAACTGCAGCTTCAGGACAATACTGCATTTTAAACTTCACCACAAATTCTTCCCACAACATGGTCTTCAGAATGTTC
>NW_020201214.1:30028-36343 GCF_001531365.2 Cynara cardunculus var. scolymus | reverse complement strand
AGGTCTAGTGAGTGTATAAATCTCATACAAACAATATACATTCCAAACAATCAGTTTAGAATCAAACCTATTCTGAAACATAAGCATATTTATGTTTCTCGCGATTACACCGCCAATACATCTCCCTCGCGGTTACACCACCATTACATCTCTCATCTCTCTCTCGCGGTTACACCGCCATTTCATCTCTCTTGCGGTTACACCGCCATTTCATCTCTCTCGCGGTTACACCGCCATTGCATCTCTCATCTTTCTCGCGGTTACACCGCCATTTCATCTCTCTCTAAATATTTCAAAATATCTTCTAACTCTTTATCCAGACTCGAAGTCCGGTCAATCTTGTCCGGATTACAAGTCCGGTCAACCTTACCACTTGAAATTAAATTAACATCTTTGTCCGGATTACAAATCCGGACAATACTTCACTTGTAATGTTACCGGTTTAATTTAAACCGGACAATACATGATTCAACCTTTGACCGGTTTAAAACAATTCGGTCAATACATCACTTAAATCTTTTGAACGGTTTACACGATATCCGGTCACCTCTTGGCTGGTTTAGGAAAGACTCCGGACAACACATAAACGGTTTATTATCCGGATATCAATCCGGATACAACTTGAACGATTTAAGCAATAATTTACATAATATGAAGCCGAATTCATAATAACCAGTTCCAAATGCTTACCAATTTGTATGTAAACAATTCATATTCAAAGCTCTAATACACTCACCTTTTATTAGTCAAATAACAAAGCTTTTGAAATCCTCTTTCTGTGCAATCCTCTTGATTCTTCATAGAAAACTTCTAAATATAGTATGTGTGTGTACCCTTTTCTTTTCAAAATCTATTTATACATACCCAAAAAGAAGGAGAGGTGATGGGCAGCTCATATAGCCGACCTCCCTTTTTTATTTAAAATAAATATATTTTAAATTATTACCAAAAAAAATAGTACACACATACATACATAACCGTATACATATATATATATATATGTATAAACTTGAAATATAGCCAGAATATTACAATATTGCCACCAAACTCACGAATAACTCGGTTCGTTCAGGAGAATTCGCCAAGGGGAAAAGAAAGGTGGAGGAGTATGGAAATTGATTGTCACTTGTCAAAGGTGCCATCTCGGGGGTCATACAGCAAAGGATTGCCGGAAACGATTGTGCTTCGATTGTGGAAGTCCAGATCACATGAGGAACGTTTGCTCGAATAGGAAACAAGGACCCAATGCAGGCCAAGCCCGAACGATCAGTCAAGGGAACCCAGAGAGTCAGACACGGGGCAGAGCATTTGAAATCGGGGCCAAAGAAGCTAGAGATGATCCCAATGTGGTCTCAGGTACGTTCCTTTTGAATAATGAATTCGCGTCAGTTCTATTTGATTCGGGAGCGGATAGAAGTTTTGTATCCCTGGATTTTAAGCTGAAGATTAACCTAAAATCCCAGAGGCTGAAAGAAGCTTATGTAGTTGAGTTTGCCAATGGCCAAGAATTTAGGGCTAGAAATATAATCAAGGATTGTACACTAAGTTTAGCCAATACGGATTTTAGCATAGACCTTATTCCTATCGGGTTAGGAAGCTTCGGCATAGTTGTAGGCATGGATTGGCTATCCAAAAATCAAGCTGAAATTGTCTGTTCAGAAAAGGTTATCCGGATTCCTCAAGAGGGAAATGACCCAATAGAGATTTAAGGAGACACGTCGGATCGAAAAACTAAGATAGTATCTTGCACAAAAATGCGGAGGTACTTGAGGAAGAAGTATGTTGCATTCCTGGCGCATGTTATTGATAGGAAGGACAAGGAAGAAGATATCGACGAGGTCCCTGTAGTTCGGGAGTTTCCCGATGTATTTCCCAAGGATTTACCAGGATTACCCCCGCAAAGACAAGTCGAATTCGGTATCGACTTGATCCCTGGGGCTGCCCCAGTGGCAAAGGCACCATATCGTCTGGCACCTACGGAGATGCAGGAAATGTCAAAACAACTCCAGGAGTTGTTAGACATGGGATTTATAAGACCAAGTTACTCACCATGGGGTGCGCCGGTTCTATTTGCCAAAAAGAAAGATGGGTCAATGCGAACGTGCATTGATTATAGGGAACATAATAAGTTGACCATCAAGAATATATCCCCTTCTCCGAATCGATGACATGTTCGATCAACTCCAAGGTGCAGTATACTTTTCCAAGATTTACCCACGGTTTAGATATCACCAAGTAAGAGTGCGGGAAGAGGACATTCCCAAAACAGCCTTCAGAACCCGGTACGGTCACTAAGAGTTTATGGTTATGCCATTTGGGCTAACCAATGCACCGACCGTCTTTATGGATTTAATGAATAGAGTTTGCAGACCCTACTTGGATAAATTCGTAATTGTTTTCATAAATGATATACTGATATATTCTCCAAGTAAGGAGGATCATGAACAACACCTGAGGTTAATATTGGAGCTACTCCAGGGCCAGAAATTGTACGCAAAAATTTTCAAGTGTGAATTTTGGATTCGGGAACTACAATTTCTTGGGCACATAGTTAATGAAAGAGGGATTCAGGTGGATCCTGCCAAGGTCGAGGCCATTAAGAATTGGAAGGCCCCAAGAACCACAACAGAGATTCGACAGTTTCTTGGTTTGGCAGGCTATTATCAAAGATTCATTGCAAATTTCTCAAAAATTGTGCAACCACTCACTGCCTTAACCCAGAAGGACAAGAAGTTTGTTTGGAGTGAGAAACAAGAAGAAGTGTTTGAGACTCTTAAGCAGAGGCTATGTCACGCACCGATCTTAGCCCTACCTGAGGGTTCGGAAAATTTTGTGGTCTACTGTGATGCATCGCATCAAGGCTTAGGATGCGTGCTAATGCAAAAAGACAAAGTCATTGCGTATGCCTCGAGGCAACTCAAAGTGCACAAAAAGAATTACACTATGCATGACCTCGAGTTGGGGGCAGTGGTGTTCGCACTTAAAATCTGGAGGCACTATCTTTACGACACCAAATGCATCGTTTTCACTGATCATAAAAGCCTTCAACATATTCTGAATCAGAAGATGCTAAACATGAGGCAACAGAGGTGGGTCGAACTTCTTAACGATTATGATTGTGAAATAAAGTATCACCCAGGAAAAGCTAACGTGGTAGCCGACGCCTTAAGCCGGAAGGAAAGGGTGAAACCGTCAAGGGTACGAGCCATGGGAATGTTGGTTCAAACAAACCTAAAAACATAAATTCTCGAAGCTCAACACGAGGCGTTGAAATCAGAGAATCTGAAGAATGAGACCCTGCATCACTTAGAGAGGGAATTCGAAACCCGAGTGGATGGAGTGCGTTACTTCAAGGATCGAGTTTGGATACCAAGGAGCGACAGCCTCCGGTCTACAAATATGGTGGAAGCCCATCGTTCCAAATATTTGATTCACCCAGGATCTGATAAGATGTACAAAGGGATAAGAGAATATTACTGGTGGCCATGAATGAAAAGAGACGTTGCCTTGTATGTAAGTCGGTGTATGACCTGTGCAAGAGTAAAAGCTGAACATCAGAAACCATCTGGTCTTCTTCAGCAACCAGAGATTCCCCAATGGAAATGGGATCAGATATCAATGGATTTCGTTACAAAGTTACCAAGAACAAGGAAGGGATATGACTCAGTTTGGGTCATAGTGGATCGACTTACGAAATCCACGCACTTTTTGCCTATTCGAGAAGATTTCAGTACGAAAAGGCTGGCGCAGTTGTATGTCAATGAGATTGTGTCGTGGCATTGAGTACCTGTTTCTATCATTTCAGATAGAGACAACCGCTTTACTTCCAGGTTATGGCAATCGGATTTTAAATGCGGTCCTTTTTTGGCTATACATACATTTTCACAAATAAACTGCCTCAAAGGGCACTAGGTATGAGATTGGATTTAAGCAATTCATATCATCCTCAAACGGATGGACAAACAGAGAGGGCAATTCAAACACTAGAGAATATGTTGCGAGCCTGTGTGATAGACTTCGGAGGTAATTGGGATACCCATCTACCATTGGTCGAATTTTCCTACAATAATAGCTATCACACCAGTATCCAATGTGCACCTTTTGAAGCGTTGTATGGACGAAAATGTACATCCCCACTCAGTTGGCAGGAAATTGGCGATAGGCAACTGACCAGACCTGACATTATCCAGGAGACAACCGACAAAATCGCAATCATCCAAGAAAAACTTAAAGCTACAAGGGATCGTCAGAAGAGCTATGCCGATAACCGAAGGAAACCCTTGGAATTTCAAATGGGTGTTAAAGTCCTTTTAAAAGTATCACCATGGAAAGGGGTTGTGCGCTACAGAAAGAAATGAAAGCTTAGTCCAAGGTATGTCGGTCCATTCGAAATACTCGAAAGAGTAGGACCAGTTGCTTACAAACTCAACTTACCCCCGAAGCTTAGTGCCATCCATGATACATTTCATGTGTCGAATCTTAAGAAATGTTTAGCCGACGAGTCTTTAGTTCTACCTCTGGAAGATATTCAAATTAATGAATGGCTACGTTTCATTGAGGAGCCGATCGTAAGGTTAAGCAGTTGAGGCACAACAAAATCCCAATTGTAAAAGTCCATTGGACTTCGCGGCATGGACCGGAATATACGTGGGAAAGAGAACATTCCATGAGAAGCAAATATTCACGTTTGTTCCCTAACAAGCCTTGATTTGGAGTAGACAAATACATTTTGGGACGAAATTTCTTTGACATGGGGAGACTGTGACATCCTGTCACTTCTGCGCTTCAGGTTAGCACCCCATTGCAGATCCTATATTTAGAAATTATATTTCTCTAGGATCTAGTCTTAGTGATTAGAACCTTTCTGGTATTAGCTCCCAAATTTTGTTGGGAAGGTCGTGCTTTGGTAGGAGATCAGATAAAGTTATCTTATGCAATGCCAAATATTTTTGAAAATACTCTAGATAAAAATAAAAGTTCATGTTATGAGTTTTCGTTAAATTAAATTGCAAAAGTTCCATTTGAATGTCCACTTGTTTTATCAAAAGATGGAGTTTTGGGTTTTATAAAGCCATTTTATTTTTGGGTAAAGGTTTTAGTGGGCTTATTCTTTTGGAAAAATAAAGGTTTTATTCGGTTTGGGCCTTGTTGGCCAGCCCATTCACTTTATTTAAATCCTCATATAAATACCCCTCATCCATGAAGAACTCCCATTTGCATGAATCGCCTGCTTGAAATTTCTCTAAACATTCTCTCCCTCTAAAAACTAAACGCTCTCTAGTTGATTTCACCTTCGTGTCTTTTGAAATTCTTTCTCAATCTTGAAGATCCTCCAAGACTTCAAGAAAAAGGTATGATACTAATTATCTTACTTTTGTAAAACCTCTTGAATTTGCATCCTCCTTCTTCTTTTTCGATCTTATGTTTAATTTTCTGGAATTATGAAGAGGGGAGATTATTCATCCAAGACATGAAAACGTCTTCCAAGAAGATAATAATCTATGAGCCATGTGATTAAAACTCCAAAGTAGGGAGGGAAAAACTCATTGCATGTGAAGTTTTAAACAGCAAAGCTGTGTTTTAAAGTGAAAAATCTTGCATGCATCTTTAATCTACCATACCTTCTTCGAAAACTCGATGGAGTTGGGAAAGATTCATCCCTGGAAATTTAAATTTATTTTTGCTATTTTGGAAATGGTGATTTCCTTTGGAAAATGATAAGTTCGACCCCAAATAATTATCGCTCGGTGAATGTGCAATCTGTTTCGGGGGCTGTGTAACTCAAGGATTGTAGTGTAATGATGAGGAATTTAAACCTCTCTAAACCTTCTTGATATTTGGGTTAGTCGGTTGACCTCATGATTTTAAATGATGTGACAAGTTGGATAAAAATGACTTTTGGAAGGTTCCTATTATTTTTTAGAGTCTTGTGAACCCCAAAAATACTTGGAGCAGAATTTATAATCTGTCCAAAAATCATCTTTTGAGTTTAGGATTTCGATTCCTTTTAATATATAATTTTTGAGTTGTTTTTTTAGAATAAATTATAAACATCAACTTTAATTTTTGAAAACTCGATGGCATTGCATGGGATGCAACTTAACTTTATCATTGTCATGAACCCATAAGTGATTTTAGTTCTGGTTGTTGGCCTGTTTGGGAAGATGGGGTGGGCGTTGAAAGCTGCAGACGTCATCATCTTGGATATTCACCTTTAAACCAGTGAATACTCACGGCCCCACTTTTAATGCTTTAACTATTTGTTTGGGGGAAGGCATGATAATAAACAAACTATGCATGGTTTTTATTGAAATC
>NW_020201214.1:26940-29533 GCF_001531365.2 Cynara cardunculus var. scolymus | reverse complement strand
ATAAGTTTGCAAATATTTGGTTTATGCTTTAAAATGTTTTATGCATGTGAAAACCTGCGAGCTCACCAACTCTTTGTAGTTGATTCGTTTTATGTTCCATGCTTTTCAGGAAGCAAGTAAGATACGTTGTACTATGGGAGCATACTCGTGGCAAAGCTGATTTAGTTCGAGTCGGAAGTTTTGTAAATAAAGAGTTTATAAATTTTTTGGTTATGTTATTAAACTAGTTTTATTTTGTAAAACTTAAAAGTGTTATTTATTAATTGTTGCTATGACACGCTTGCCTGTTGCATCTCGAGTAAATTAGTACGAGAATTGTATTTTGAATTTTTGGACCGTGTATTCGATACTGATGGATTCTTGTACTAAGGGAACTATGTGGTGTATAAACATGTATTTCTTATGTATGAAGTATGTGTTAGATCCAATTTGTGGAATGGGGTGTTATAGTGTCACACCCCTTTAAAGCGGAAACACGAGGTGAAACAGGTAAGCGAGTCACAACAACAGATATTAAATAACACCATTCAATTTTTACAAGATTCGAATTTAACATCCTTAACCAAGTTGGAGATGGAATGATTCTTTACAAAAGTTTCAAAATGAACTTAATCGGTGTTGTCACATATATGCTCCCAAAACTTGCTTTCTTACTTATTTCCTGAAAAGCATGAAACATAAAACAACGTCAACTACAAAGAGTTGGTGAGTTTGCGGATTTTCATATGCACAAAATTATTTTCAATGCATAAATCAATTCTTGCAAACTAATATATAAACTTGCACCCGATAAATGTAAATCTATAACGATGTTTAAAACTTGAGACGCTACTGAGCCTTTCCTGACCAATGTGCCTCATTATTTTACGAACTACCATAAAGTGGTCCGCGCTCAATAAGGTACCACGGTTCGTATCAATACTACTTCAGCGGTGGCCCGTTTGCACACATGAGTAGACTATTATACATAGGTAATGTGCACCCGTTTTTGGGTGGGACTGTCAACACAATAGCGGCTATCCACAATTACCGCGGCCCAGGAACGTGCCCGAGTTAACTAGTAGCATTTACGGGAGGGGACTTTTTAAAACATATCCACTCTAGTACATCAATTTACCATTTATACCATAGTGCAATACAATCAATTTTTCATAACTTCAACAAATCTTGACTAAACAGTTCTTTAGTCCAACAGTTTTACAATAAACAATATAGTTTGCATAACTTCATGTTTTTCCCCCAGTTTAAATAAACAAAAAGCAGTAAAAGTGGGGCCGTGAATACTCACAAGTTTGCTGATGAATATCCAAGAATTTGATGACGTTTGAAGCACTACACATCCGCCCTAACTTTCCTAAACAGTCCAAAATCCAATAATTAGATCACCTATCGGGTCTCGATAAAGATAAAGTCAAATTATATCTTATGTAATGCCAATGAGTTTTTATGAATTGAAGTTGATACTTATATCATTTGCTCTAAAAATAGTCCAGAAATTATACATTTAAAATCAAAGTCAATTGCACATAGAGTTACCACTTGGACAGAATGCAAATTCTGTTTCTGGAATTTTTGTTTCACAAATCACTGTCAACAGGAACCTTCCATAACTCTTTTTGAGTTCAAATTTTTATACCATAAAAAATAATGAGTTAAACAGATTTTTCACAAATATCAAGAATTTTGGATAGGTTTAAGGCACTCATCATAACCTTACAACTTTGAGTGACATAGTCCCCAAGACAGATTGCACACTCTTCGAGTGATGGACGTTTTGGGGGTCTAAACTCATAATTTTTTAGTGATTTTAACTTTATTTTAAATTTAACGCATAAGGATAACTTCCAGAAAAAGAATCACCCATTTTTATTGAGTTTTGAAGGAGATATGACCGTTTTAAAATGCATGCAAGATTCTGACAACATTGCTCTTTTTGCACCATAATCTTGTATCAAGAACTTGAAGGCTCAAAACTCAATATTTTTTAGTGAGACCAGATGAATTAGAAAGATAACTCATTAAAATAAGTTCTAGGAGAAAGATAGACCATTTTGGAGGAATATTCAGAGAGATATGGTCGTCCAAAGTATGTTTTACCTACTGTCAAGTGTGTTGTTGCACACTTATTTTGTTTTAAATATTTGAAGGTTCAAAACTTACTCTTTTTATGTGATTCCAGTGGGGATAGAACCCTGACTCACTGAAATTCATTTAAAAAAAAAAGAAATGTAGCATTTAGACTATTATTTTGGGAGAAATGGGCGACATAACTACTAGGTAGTAATCTGTCAGCTCCAAACAACCCCTTTTATGGTCAAAAACCCACATGCAAGCACTTTTACCAACTTTTCTTGAGTTCCAATGTTTGTAGATCATAGATTATCATCATTTTTGAGGACATTTTCATGACTTTGATGTATAATCTCTCATCTTAGATTCTCCAAAAAATTTGTTTACAAAAAGAAGAAAGAAGAAATGTGTAGAAGATGAGAAATCATGTTGAAATACAAAGATAATGTAACTAGTCCATTACCTTTTGCTTGCTACTTCTTGAAGATTTAAATGTTCTTCAAGATGATGGAATTTAAGATTG
>NW_020201214.1:7924-26415 GCF_001531365.2 Cynara cardunculus var. scolymus | reverse complement strand
AAAGGTGCTAACCTGACGCTCCAAAAATGACGGATATCACATACAGGCAACCCACGCTTTTGAAATTCAATTGCATAAACAACTACAAAAAAGTTAAAATTTAAATTGATAAAGATAAAATCAAAGTATGAAAAAGTTTGTTAAAACTATTATCATAAATTGAACGTACCTGCCTGAAGTTTTCTGAATAATGCATTGTCTTTAAACTCTATAATAAGTGCATCAAGCTTGATCCTAAATAAACGACAAAGAATATCAGGCCTCTCTTCTGGATTTAGCATGATGTCTTTAACAAATCTTCTAATTTTTGGCCATTTAGGATTACATGTCATGGTTAAGAATAAGTCTGGATATACATACCATTTACAAAGGAACAATGCATCCAAATAATTTTGCATCATGTACCGAGCACCACCGGTAAAAGGAAAAAGGTAATATAACACGTTGTCCAATGTTTGAAGCATCCCGACTCTCCTTGCTCTTGTACATTACGTAAATTATCATAAGTCTCGCACCTTAGAACTTTTTGTTGCTTATATATGTAATGCAATCTCTCACTTTCAATCATTGTATATCCATTAACGATAAATTGCTGCAGAAGCCTTCTTGCATTGAGAATTAATGAAACATATTTACCCTATCTTGAAGTTTGAAGGCGAAGAACTCCCTCATTGTTACAGTTGCTCTTTTACTTTTGCTTGAAGATGTTATCTCTCTATGAGGAATGTCAACTTTGTAACCATCTTCTCCGTATGGAAACAACAACGGATATTGAAGAGGAAGGTAAGAAGGATGTAATTCACTTATCTGTTGTAGATAACCCATTTGATGTTTTACAATGATATCTCTTCTCATTTGTACCACCATCATCTCCAACAATTAAAGCTACAACCTCTGAAGCAGTTGGAAGGTTATATGTTCTTCCATCCTTTTTCTGTCTTCCTATAAGCCGTAAGTTTAGCTTCACATTAGGGTTGCAATGGAAACAATCTCTTGCCATTCTATAAGACTTGACCAAAACATTTTGAACATCTAGTATGTTCTTTAAATATTGTATAATCTCAACATCAAAGCAATCAGAATTTGATGTAGACCCTTCTTTTTGTTCACTAATTACATCATAAAAAATATAAAATGAAAGTAACCATATTACGGAATTCAAATAAATTTATTAAGAAGAATAAGGATGAATATATACTGAAAAGAACTGTATCTATTTGAAACATCATTGTCAGTATCATATATGTATAGTTGAGAGAATTTTGGTTTGGATCCATTTGGTGGTAAAAGATTACACATTCTATGGTAATTTTGACCGTTAAGCCTGTTTATTTATGAAGCATTACCACTATTAATGGATTAATCAACTTTCCCATCAATTGAGGTAAATCAGAACATTGAATTATAACGATGGATGTTCATCATGAAGTACTTGCTTTTTGAATCTTCACAATGCAAAAGATTTACATAAGTTGTAGACATTGCGTTTTCTTTGGGGCTCAACTTTGCCGTAAAGATAACAAAGTGAATAACTTGTTTTCATCCCACATTTTTTTCCTCTAAGACCTTCATCTCTCTATAATTTTGCATGACATCATTCACATATAACCTTTTTATCTCCGTGATCCAAGTACTCTATTTAATAATATGTGTTTCAAATATTATAATAAATTGAATAATAATAATAATTACTTTTAATTGTGAAATAATTGATTAATCAAAGGTTACCTTCAGATATTCTTGCAATTTTGTTTGTAGGTTGTTGTTGATCATTTAATTCTTTATCTGATGTGAGGTCAATTATGGGTATATCAGATACATTTACAGTCTTCTTCCGTAATATATGTTGTCCTGCCGATAACTTCACCGTGGAAGAAGTTTGTTCTATTGTCGATGAAGTGATCGATGTCATGGCATTAGAAGATAAGGAATAGTAACTATTTACAGGAAGACTGCATGTTTCAAATATAAAAATTTAAGTACTTTGAAACATGTGTTAGAATACAAATTGTAATGGAGTCATTATATTAACATTGAGATGTTTAACAAATTATACATACCATTGGAACTATCGGATAATGGACTTCTGATAGTTATATTTGAAGAAGATTATTGAATGCTTGTATGTTCATACTGATGATATGTATTTGGTCCATATTTTCATTATGATACGAAACATTTTTGCTCTTAGATGAAGATCTTAATCGCATATCATAAATCGGGATATCATCTGTAAAAATAAACAGAAAATGATGATGAAAAAATTATCTTCAAGTTGTCATTTGAAGAGATAATATTTCCATCATTGAACATCATATTAAAAACACTGTTGATTGAAATACCTTCAGTGTTTGATGACGTAGACTTGTTGACTGTTTACCATTATTCAAAACTATTTTTCTATATTTTCTTCTTTCTTTAGCATCCATTGAATCCATGTTTTAGATAGATTTGTAAAAAAACTAATCTTTTAATAAGAAAAGAGTACATGAAGTCATTTGATAAGAAATAGTTAGAAACAACAATAATAAGAAAATGGATGCAGTTAATTAGTTCTCTTAAACATACGATTCTTATTGTAGTAGGAAACCGAACATGTCTATAAGGACAATAATTTTATAAGAAACAAAACTTTACATCGAAGAGGCAGTTTTGCAAACTGTAATGTACACGTGTGAATGGCACTATAGTAAGTCAACTGCTTTCCAGACTTTTGTTCAGAATTGTGTACCCAGAGAAAAAAATCTGGATAGTTTGACTTCAGGGATATAATCACTAAATAACTATGAACTATAACTCTGAATGATGTTTATTCAGACTTGTACTCTTGAAATAAAGTATAAATGAAAGTTTAGGCTTCATAGTAAGAAAAAAAGTTAGCAGAGAGTAACAGGCATTAGTACAGAGTGAGTAACTACGAAATTTTTATATTTACATTTTCTTTGAATGAGAATGCAGATTTCAGACTTAATGGCTCTGAAATATGCAGATATGTATCTCTCGATTGTGGTTATTAGGAGTAAGACTTCGTAGGCTAGTTGTATGGGAACCAAGTCTGAAGTGTAACCCCGAAGGAAAAGAGTTCAGAGTTTAGATGTAATGGAAAATAACTCTAACAAGGACTATGAAGATTAGGAGTTCAGATGAACTTGTCTTAATTTGTTGGATACCGCGAGAGAACAAGATACTAGAGTTGTCCAATAAGTCTGTCAAACAACAGGGCAGACTTATTTCCTAAGTCTGGAAAATGTCTACAACTCTGGAAAGTAAAATACCATATATGTGGAGAAACTCTGTAATCAATAGAGTTATAACTCTGAAGTGTATAAATCCAAAGATCAGAATTGTTTGGAAAAGTAGACTGCATAGTTGATATAAGGATGGAAATTTAATGTACATTTAAAATTGTGGAGAACAACATATGAGAGTTGTCCAATAATTGTAAAGCAACAGATCAGACTTGTTTCCTAAGTCTGGAAAATGTCTCACTCTGGAAATTAAAATACCAGATGTCGAGTAACTCTATAGTCAACAGAGTTATAACTCCGAAGTGTATAAATCTAGAGATCGGAATTGTTCGGAAAAGCAGACTACATAGTTGATAAAAGGATGGAAATTTAATGTACATTATAATTGTGCAAAACAACATACCATAGTTGTCTAATAAGTCAGTAAAACAACAGGTCAGACTTATTTCCTAAGTCTGGAAAATGTCTATAACTTTGGAAAACTAAAATTCAGATATATCGAGAAACTCTGTACTCAACAGAGTTTAATACTCTGAAGTGTATAAATCTGGAGATGTTAATTATTCGGAAAAACATATTGCATAGTTGAAGTTTCTACATTGATCATTACCATAACAAAGGGACAACCATCATTCATATTATAATTCAACATAATTCTAACTTGATATTACTTCAGATTTTGAAGTCTGAATCTGCATATTCAAAGGTAAATTCTGATTCAGTATTTTGGTTCTATTATGAAACTAAACCATTTAATAGGAAAATCAGTTAAAAAACGGAAACAAATTAATTATTCAATTAACGGATTTAAAAATAGTAATTAAAACATGGAAGGAAGAGAGTGATTCAATTAACGTTTTTTAATAGGGAAATCAGTTAAAAATGGGAAAAAAAATCAATTAAACCACAAATCGATGCAAATTGGAAAGGGCATAAACTTATTTCAAACTTTAGGGGGTCATTTTAAACAATTCAAAATTCTATATATATCACCTATATGTGGCCTTACGGTTTCCAATACATCTCATCCCACATCCAATCTCTCTCTTTCTCTTTCTCTATACACACACACATTTTCTTTAGTATGTGCAGATTAAGCATACATGAAAGAATATTAGGGTTTATAGGTATAAGAAGACGAAGTCAATGGTCTGTTCAGAAAAGGAGACAAGTAGTGGTTTGTGAGGGATATTTCCTGGCTCTATGCATTCACACTTTTTCTTATGATATTGTATAGAAGGGTGATTGCATAGGACCAAACTTCATTCTTTTCAAGTCCTTTTGTAATAATCACATGGCTAATAAGGTATTACCGGATGAGTTAATATCTGAAAATAGAATGTTTAACATTTATATGTTCTTCATTTGTATAACTCTTTTCAACCTTCCTTTTTAATGTTCTTTTCAAGATGTTTGGTTTTTCTGGGTTTTTGAGACAGAAGGAAAGAGATGTGTGATAACTGAGTCCTGGTTATCACCCGAGGAAATTATTATGTGATTATGTGAATACAAGATAAGCTGTTATATTTGATCATGTGAATATGTATATTTTCATGCATGGAAAATGTATGCATAATTTTGAGTATATGCATATGCTATGAATAAATGCATGAGGTGTGTATATGTGTGAAGCATAAAATATGGTATGCATACATAGGAATCTATATATATATATATATATATATATAATTAGGAAAAGTCTCCTGCCGCCTTCCATAAGTGGAAGGGGTATAAATATGAATGCAAGGCTTACAAGTAAAAAAAATTTCTGGTCATTTTTGGAAAGAATTGGGAAGAATAATTATGTGCTAAGCTGTAGTTTGATCCATACTTGATGTTCATCTTCAAATTTTGATAATTGCATAAGGTGAGTGAATTTTAAACATCCTATGCATGTGATTTTATCATTGGTATACTAAATCATGCATTGTCCTTGAAAAACCTTCATTGATCGGTTAAGACTTTCTCTCTGGCTACAACATTGATCGGATTATACTAAGCCCGACCACAATGTTGACCGGAGCTGGAAGTAATATATTGGATCCGAACGTAGTGTTGTCTGGATAGGCGATAACCGACCATATTACCGACCGGATAGGGAGTCCGATCACTTGACCGATGAAGAATCTTGTACCGGACATCTTGCTGTCCGAAGAAGAGTAAGTCCAACTGAAAGTTGAATGGATTAGAGTTTATGATTTGGTCGTCTTGATCCCTTGTCCGAAAATGGTATAATCAGAATGTGTTTTTGTGATAATCGGGTCTTGGTTATCACCCGAGGTAACTAATACAAGATTATTTATGATGTGTTTAGGTGATAATATGTGAATTTTATGCATAAGTATGTGTGCATAATATGATTATATGCATAATGTGAATACTTGCATAAAATTGTATGCATATGAGTATGCATGATTATATGCATGCATGGGTTTTGTTCTAAAATAAGCATATATGCGGAAATGGTATAAATATGGGGGTAAAGCTTTCAAGTAAATATTTTAGTCACTTGAAAGAGAATTGAGAAGTCTTGTTCGGATTACTTATTAACCGGACATTTGAAGTTGGATTCAAATTTGCTCAAAAGGATTTCAAAAGGTGAGTACTTTTATCATATTACTACATTTGGAAAAGTAATTCTCTGGTTTAAATGTTGAATTGTTCTAAAAACTTGTTACCTTGAGATGGGTTTTAAATTGGACATGTATTGTTCGGATTTATATAAACCGGACATAGAGCCATCCGGATTAGAGAAAAACCGATTGAGCGTTAAACGAATTTGAAATATGTTAACCGAATAAAGGTTTTGAACGGAGAAGTAGGAATACAATCAAGAGCTATCCGGTTTAGGCATAAATCGATCAAGGGACTACCTGGTGTAGTATAGTTCGAGTGTGTTTTGATCGGACTTTGATGTTGGAAAATAATTTCAAGTGTATGTTGTCCAGATGGATAAATCGGACATATGTTCGGATTGATAAATTGGACAAGTGTCTGGATTGATAAATCGGACAAGTCTATAATGACCCAAAATTTGTTTAAATTGATCAATTTTGTACTTTGACTAGAGTATTAGTTCGGTAAATCATCATTATAATATTCTTTTATAATGATAAAGAATGTGGATTTGATATAGGTGATTTCGAACTGATAATATTCCATTAGGACATTTATGACTACCGTCTGTTCTAATTGGAAATGTTTCGGTAAAATGATTTGATGAAGAAATAAGGGTGGCATATCAAGGAGAGGTGTACCATGGGATTAGGGTGGCATATCAAGGAGAGGTGTACCTTTGGATATAAGGGAGGCATTTGTATGAGTGATATGTGATATAACACTTACTATTATATCCTATAAGATTACTGTGATCTGGAATCTTTATTTCTTTGTGATTTAAAGGTTTAGGATCAGGGTTCTTATTGGAAATCGTAGTCTGGATGTTATTGGGAAGTTGATAACAGATTTTTGGCCAGAAACTTTGAATAAACCATGTTTTAGTTGAAAAGGTTTAAAAGTGGTATTAAGAGAAACTTGTTTGGTCCAAACCTATTTGGGTTTGGATATATTATTTAAAAGTTGAATGATTGGCGATGAAATAGGAAAGGTACTGGTATTATGTTTTTACTTGATCATATATTTGTTATATATATGAAAAGATGTTTTAAATAATGTTTTGGTGATTCTCATCCTGCAATGACATAGAAAGGTATCTCACTACACCTTCCGGTCTAACCCTCGTTTTGTGATTATGTATTGCAGGAGGAACAGACGGTAAGGGGAAGGGGAAAATGTGATATTTTCCGTTATGCATATTTGTTTGAAGATATGTTCATGATAATGTATAATTTTGTTACAAGAAAGATGATTAGTACAAGAAGTGTATTTTGAATTTTTGGACCATGTATTATGTATAATAGATTCTTGTACTAAGGGACCTATATGGTGTATAAACATGTATTTCTTATGAATGAAGTATATGTTACGTGCAATGTATGGTATGGGGTATTACAGAAAGTGGTATCTGAGCCTAAGTTTAAGGGATTTAGGTGTTCTATAGCATGATACCTAGAGTTAAACTATTTCATTGCTTGTTAAGTGTCCCGGACATAGTTAGCACCGTTGGAAATAAATATGATGAGTTAAAAGAACAATGTGTAAGGTAATTTTAGTTACATATGGCCAGTGTAATTATGAATTTACAGGTACATATTTGGACTTGAATACTTCATTATATTTCAGAATGTGAATATGTGATTATTAACATTGAAATCTGCAGATGTCTAGCCGAACACGAAGATATGAAAGAATGGCTCATCATGAGTCTGGGGAAAGAGAAGAATCACCTGCTAATCTTCCAACAAGTACTTCTGGAAATAGAGGTCAGTGAAGAACGAGGGGAAGAAGCAGGGGAAGAAGCCAGAGACAGGGAAGGGGTCGGGCTAAAACACATTCTGAGCATGAAGAATCCCACTCTGGGAATGTTCAGGAGGAACAAGTGCCATACCCATAATACATAAGAAGAGATATGCTGCCATGGGAAATGGGGAAGTTAAGGAAACCTTGACATTTATTATAGGAATACCGGCGAGGGTGGAAATGGAATGAGTGGAAATACATCCCTTTTTTCCAGTAACTCATAACAAGGAAGGAGACATCATGATGTTCCTGACCTGTAAACCGCCAACTTTCTATAGGGAAAGACATCATCTATGTGTTGGATTAAGGAAATTGAATATGTGTTCAATACTATCCGGTGTCCAGAAACAGATAAAGTTCGATTTTATTGTATCAGTATTGAAGTCCAATGCTTTGTTTTGGTGAGAAGTGGAGTCTTTAGCTAGGACAGATGTCTTACAAACACTATCTTGGGCAGAATTTGTTAACCGATTCAAAGATCAGTTCTGTCCTAAGACAGCGGTACGACAAATGGAGGAAGATTTCCTAAAGTTGGAACAAGGTAATGGAACTGTTCGAGAGTACATTGAGAAGTTTATCAAGTATTCTCGGTTCGTTGAACACTACATTTCATCAGAATCCAGAAGAGTGGAGAGGTATATCTGGGGGTTAAAACCTTCGATTCCTGAATTTGTAATCGCTATGAATCCTACTACATTTTCACTAACCGTGGATGCGACGGAAGTTATTGATGAAATAAGAATCGACATTTAGAGGGAAAGAATGTAGAGAAAAGGAAATGGGAAGAGCCTTCGTCTAACTTTCGAGGGCCAAAAGCAGTGAAATATGATAGTAGAACTGAACAAAAGATCAGTGAGAAAGTCTGTACACAATGCCAACAGATTCATCAAGGGGACTATAAGATGGATCCAAGAAAATGTTACAAATGTGGCGAGGCGGCTGATTTGTCAAGAAGCTGCCAAGCCAGTAGAATATGTTTTAATTGCAATTCCCCAGATAATATTCGGCCTAACTGTCCATTGTTGAGAACTCCACAATTGACTATGGGGAGTAATATATAGGGTACTCGGGGAAGACCGACAGTATCCAGACGTGGGCAAGGAGGGGCATGGGGTTGGTCCATCCAAATGACAAAGAATGAGGCAGAGGCTGCGCCAGATGTTGTAACAATTACCTTTCTTCTGAATTCTATACATGCTAAAGTGTTGTTAGATTCCGGTGCAAACTTTTCGTTTGTATCACCATCGTTTGCTCAAATTGCATGTCTGAATTTTGTGTTACTTGATGATGAATTTGTAGTTAATACTGCAAATAGTCAGGAATCAGTTACTAGTTTATTCAATAACCGCGTTATTGTTTTTGAGGGGTGTGCGCTACCAATTTAGTTGTTCCCAATGCCAATGAAAGAATTTGATGTAGTAGTGGGTATGGATTGGTTAGCAGAACATCAGGCCAGTATTGTCTGTAATAAGAAAATGATCAGAATCATTTTGCCAGACAGAGGAACAGTTGTTATCTATGGTGATCGTCAGAATCATCATGCTAGCCTTTGTTTGTGTTAAAAGCCCAAAAGTGTATCCTGAAGAGGTGTGAAGGGTGTTTGGCATATGTTATTGACTCGAAGAAAGAGAAAGGAAAGCAGGAATTAATTTCAATTTTTAATGAATACACAGAAGTCTTTCCAGAAGATTTGTCTGGTTTGCCACTAGACAGGGTTTTCGAATTTAGAATTGATCTTTTACCTGGGACAGCACCAGTAGCCAAGGCGCCGTGTAGGTTGGCTCCATCAGAATTGAAAGAACTGGTTTCGATGTTGAAAGAACTACATGATAAAGGATTTATTCGACCCAACACTTCACCCTGGGGTGCTTCGGTCCTATTTGTCAAAAAGAAAGACGGATCTATGCGGATGTGTATAGATTATCCGGAATTGAACAAGTTGACTATTAAGAATAAGTATGCTTTGCCAAGGATTGATGACTTGTTTGATCAATTGGTAGGGGCGAGTTATTTCTCCATGATCGACTTAAGATCAGGGTATCATGAGCTTAAGGTCAGGGAGGAAGACATCGCTACAACAGCTTTTTGAACTAGTTACGGGCATCACGAATTTTTAGTTATGTCGTTCGGCTTAACTAATGCGCCCGTAGCCTTTATGGATTTAATGAATAGGGTATATAAGGAATATCTTGATAAATTCGTTATTGTATTTATCGATGATATTCTAATATACTCTAAGACCAAAAAGGAGCACGCAGAACATCTTCGTCTGATACTGGAACTTCTGAGAAGGGAAAAGTTGTATGCAAAGCTGTCCAAGTGTGAATTCTGGTTAAGGGAGTTCAGTTCTTGGGTCATGTCATATCAGAATTAGGGGTGAAGGTAGATCCAGCAAAGATAGAAGCAGTTGAAAAATGGGAGACCCCAAAGTCTCCTTCTGAAATCCGAAGCTTTTTGGATAGGCAGGCTATTATCGTAAATCATTCAAGATTTTCCTAAAATAGTCGTGCCACTGACCAAACTGACTCGGAAGAATGTTATGCTTCTGTGGGAAGAGGAATTGTTAGCTCTAATATTTACTTCATGTAAAAGTATGAAAAAGTATTCTGCAAGTGTTGATAGAACGGTACCTTCCACAGAAGACATTAGAGGACTAGCAACATAAGCTGTTTCATCGTGCAAGTAAAGTTCAACAAAACCTCTGATGTCTCTCACAGAGGTTCTGGAAAATGGTCCTCTGACAATAAGATCATACAAGTCTACTACAGCAGAGCCTCTGAGATGGCTCACAGAGGGTCTGTGGATTAGTGTTCTATGAAGATCCTGTTTTTTCTGTTTTTCAAAGGTTGTTAGCTGCATGTGCTTCTCACGTGACTAGGTTTTTAATAGACATTATTTGGACGGCTTAGATGATTTCACTTTCTAGATCATGTCAGTAAGGTCGTTAGGGTCTAGTATAAATAGCAGCTTAGGCCTTTGTATTCAGTGTGCTTCCATATTGTAATCGTCTATTTCCAATTGATTGAATTGAAAACCTTTGAAGCTATTCTCCTGTGTTCATCTTCTTTCTCATATTAAACTGTGTGTTCTTGGTTTAATTACTCTGTTTTGTTCTTATAATTGTTTCCGCTGCATTGTGATCGTCCTAAGAGTTCATTCAGAGTAAGAGATCAATATCAAAACTGAATTTATAGGTCTAACAGGAACATCAATAAGCTTTCCAACTAATAAAAGATCATCTCTGCGGTGCCCAGTGTTATCTCTACCAGAAGGATCAGAAGATTTTGTAGTATACAATGATGCCTCAAAACTAGGATTGGGATTGTTCTGATGCAAAGAGGAAAGATGATTTTTTATGCATCAAGGCAACTAAAGGATCATGAGAAGCAATATCCAACTCATGATATGGAATTGGCAGCAGTGGTGTTTGCTCTGAAAATATGGAGGCATAATCTTTTGGGAACAAAGTGCTAGATTTATACTGATCATAAAACTCTTCAACATCTATTCGGCCAGAAAGAATTGGATATATGACAACATCGATGGATTGAACTTGTTAATGATTATGATTGTGAAATCTTCTACCACCCAGGAAAAGCCAATGTGGTAGCTGACGCTTTGAGTTGAAAAGAAAGGATTGGAACTATTAAAACCGTGGCGATGAGAATAAATTTAGTCCCTGATACTCATAAAGAGATTTCAAAATGTCAGAAAAAAGCCATGAAAGAAGATCTTATCAAGTCTGAAAGATTGGGTAAGATAATTTTGATGTTAGAACCGAATAATGAAGGAATTATGTGCTTTCAAGGGGTAATTTGGGTACCATGTTTTAAGGATATCTGGAACACTATTCTGAATGAAAGCCATAAGTCTCGTTACACTATACATCCAGGTACCAATAAGATGTACAGAGATCTGAAACCTTTTTATTGGTGGCCCAGATTGAAGAAAGATATAGTCAGATATGTGGAACAGTGTATAACATGTCTACAAGATAAGATAGAGCATTAGAAGCCGTATGAAAATCTTCAATCCTTGGAGATTCCTATATGGAAGTGGGATCACATTACAATGGATTTTGTCATCAAGTGTAACACCCCCAAATACCACATTTGCATATAACACATATTTCATTACATGGAAATATAGTTTACATCACCAGGTCCCACTAGTACTAGGATTCTTATATGTACAAAATCTACATATGAAAAATTCCAAAACAAATCCTGTACTAATACATGTAATACAACATGTGTCTTCAAAATAAGCAATCTTAAGCAGATCTTCAAAAGCAGATAACAAATTAGGAAAAATAATCATATTTTCTCTTTCCCTTTATTATCCCTGGACCTCGCCATTCCTGCATTACATAATTTTAAAACAGAAAATGAGGGTTAGACTAGAAGGGTCTAGTGAGTAAATCCCTTCTTTGCAATTACAGGGTGATGAACACCAAAATATAACAAAGTATCTTTGCTCAGAAATATTTCCAATATAATCAAATAATGCAATCCTCAATGACATGTATATAAGGACAAACTCAAGAACCTCAGTTCTATTAATAAAATACATCTGTTTAAAGATCCAACATTCTCAATACGAAACAAAATATTGTAACCAAAGCTTCTTTGAATCATCAGACCATTCTATTGTAAATATTAACGGAAAGATTTAAGATGATACTTGCCCTTTATGACAAACCATTTTCCCTTCTCAATTACATCTAAATTATTATTTCTAATAGGAATAATATCTCTAGTTCATCAGGTCACAAAGAAATGACGAGTCAAAGTTATTAAATCTGATTAGTAATAATAATAAGAATTATAATACTATCCACATATGACAATGCCTCCCTTATTCCAAGTACACCTCTCCTTGATATGCCACCCTTATTCCTCCATCAAAACAGGGCTACTTATCAGAACAAAAAAAAGTCACCATGTCTGAAAGTACCCATTCCTAGTTCCAAGCCGGAACAGACAAAAGTCACCACGTCTAGGGGAACTACCTCTTAAAACAAGTTTCATACCAAAACAGACTTACGTCACCATGCTTGATAGAAACAATTTATAAATCCAATTCCATACCAAAATAGACTTACGTCACCACGCTTCGTAGGAAGGTTTCCCAAAAATATAGTTTCATACCAAAACAGACTTACGTCACCACGGTTGGGAGAAACATTTCCCAAAAATCCCGTTCCAAACCAAAATAGACTTACGTCACCACGTTTGGTTGGAACATATATTTTTATTTAAAAAGATATAAAATACCCTTTTTATAAATCCATAATTAAACCCAATAATAGACATTCTTAACTTATATAAATGTCTATGTTAGGACCGAATAACTCTATTTCTTGTTAAAGATTACTTACTTGAATGATTGGTTTGACAGATATAGTGCAGCGGAAAAGATAATAAATCAAACAAGTAGAAATCGATAAGAACACGATGAAGAYGAATGATGARCACAKGAGAAAGCTTCAAAGGATTTTCAATTAGATGAAAATATTGACAATTACAATTCTGGAAGCACACTTAATTACAAAGGCCTATACTGCTATTTATACCGGCATGTAACCGTTTTTCTGACATGACCTAAAGCAAATTAGTCTAAGCCATTCGATCAAAATGAAATACAGACAAGAACACGTGATAGGCACGAGCAGCTAAAAGACCTAAGTAAAACAACTTAAAGATAATCTACACAGAAGACATTGCTACAGACCCTCTGTTAGACAACACAGAGGCTCTGCTAGATGAAACTTGGAAGTACGCAGAGGAAATCTTCCAGAACCTCTGTGAGACACGACAGAGGTTCGGTCGACTAAGTCTTGTAGCATTGTCTTCTCAGAGGACCAGTTCCAGAACCTCTGTGAGACACGAYAGAGGTTCTGTCACTTGAGACTTGTAGCTTGTGCATCTTTTGCTGTTGGTCCTCTGTGGTCTTCTGTGACATATCATCTTCTGTCAATAATTGCAGTTTTACTTTTTCTATACATTTACATTTAAGGAACTGAGAGCTAAAAATCTCCCCCTAAGTATGAAAAAGTAAACTATGAACTTTGGGTGCAAGTGCATGACTTAATTGAATTGAAATTACAAGAGGTGATTAAACATCATTCTCTGAATGAATTAAGATGAAAAGAATTACAAAGTAAATAATTACAATGTAAAGAATTACAATGTAAAAAATTACAAATGTAAAGAATTACAAAACTTGAAAGACAAAATTTGAAACATAGGCTCGATCMTGGGACAGAAGAGAATCAGACTTGAGACTCTGGGAAATCGTCTACCGCATAAACAAAATCTGACTTTATAGTTCTGTAGAYGTYGAAGATGAACTCTCTGAAGTTGATTTGTACTCTGATTGCRTCCAAGAGAGATGACACTTCACCAACCCTGTAGTGTCNNNNACTTGAATATCCAGTCCAATGTCTCCGTTGAATACTTGTGCGCTTCTGTTGGGTCAAAGAATCTAAGTATCTCATCCTTGTCCAAATACACAAACCCATTAATGGGATTGTGCAGAATGGTGTTTGGATAGTACTTAGACACCCAACCTGGCCTGCTGTAAGGAGGAGTGATCTTCAGATTCTTCTGTGCTAGTCACATGGCCAACTCAAAATCCTTCTGGCTGTAGTACATCACTTGCACGTGCATAACTTCAATCAGCCTTCTGCGGGAAACTTGGTATGTTGACCTCCTCCCCTTGTAGATATTAAGGATTTTGTGCATATAAATGAGATCATACACACAGAGGTTATGTAGATCAGCGTCAGAGAATATATAGATGTTCCTGTCTTCTCTCCTTACAACGTATTGAGAGTAGAGCACAACCTTCTTCAATAAAGTTCTTGGAGAAATTGACACCAAAGATTTGATCATGTGGCGCGAGAAGACCTGCTCACGAGGCCTTGTAAGTCTGGATAATCGGAGTTTGGCTGCGACAGAGGGAATCCTAGTGAGCTATGGGTCGTAGGGTGGCTCTGTGTCTGTCACAGAGTATCTCCATATGAGTATTTCCTCTGGGTAGTAACGGGCTTTGTGCGAACGTTAAGCGTAGGAATCTTGCTCATAGACTCCAAAATCTCATAGAACCATCCCCTTGTGTAGATTCTGGCATCTTTTTTTCTTCTTCTTCCTCCAGGATAGGCCTCTGGTTGATCCCTCTGCAAGAATGGGCTTAACGGTTCCTTGCAGAGCATCGAACGTACCCGTGGACGTTGTTTGTTGGACTTGTGGGATTTGGACTTGTGGGAAAGCAGAAGATGTGGCCTCACCTTCTCTGACATGYATAGGCGCTCTGCCCCTCTTAGCCTGAGCCTCTGCCTTGGATTCCTTTAAGACTCTGAGGAGTTCGGGTTCATGAGCATATTTTTCTTCGAAGATGAACCCTTCTTTGACGACTCTACAGCTACGGCCATTCCCTTGCCTGAAGGCTCTGCAGCCTTTTTCTTTCCTTTATCAGTAGCTGTAGGCTTTCCAATCTTTATACCCTTGGCAGGTGCTCTGGCGGCTGGTTTCTTCTGTTGTGGGGCCTTAGCCTTTTTCTTTTCCTCCTTTTTCTCCCCCTCATGACGATCATCATCACGCCTGTGATCATCATGGATCTGGATGGCATCAGCCTTGCAAGAAGTTAGGGGAGCCCTCCTCAGATGACGCAGGATTCTGGTGGCTGCTTTGTACATCATCTCTATCACCTTCTCGGCACCCGCAGAGGCATTTATTACATCAAGTTCTGTTGCCCATTTGAGTTTAGAGACGATGCTTAAGACTTCTGCATGAAGTAGTTCACCTTCTTTGACAAGCTTGGATGTGCAGTCTCTGATTAAATCATTGGAAGTGAGGATCTCCATTTTAAGAGCTCCAAGATGGCCGGTCACAGAATCCCCTAGGGCATCCACCATAGCGTCCAGTTTTCTGCGAGTTGCCAAGTGGTTGATGTTTGCCCTCGAGGTTGACTAGTCGATTTGATATGAGACGGCAGAGGATAACATTTGCTTGATTTCTTCTCTGAACGATGAGTAGTCTGTGTAGCCTGCAGAGACGAAATCAGCTGTAAACTTGGCTGCCAATTCTGTGAGCTCGTCCTTAAGCGTTTTGATGGAGGAGGGGTTGAGGGACATTGCTTGAAAGGCCTCTGTCAGATCGTCCTTCTTGATGACAGAGCTCTGAAGGGTTGCTAATGTATTCTTCAATTCTGTATTGGTGGCAGATACCTCCTTCAGAGCTTCTGTAAGCGGTGTAAGATCATGAAGTTGTGACTGCAAGATGAACAAGCTTTTCAACTCGTCCATCTTGGTGAGGAACTCTGTGGCAAGGGCTTTAAGCTCCCCCTTTGCCACATAGTCGCTCTGGGAACTCGGACCACCAACACATGGTGATCCTTTTGCCTCGGAGCGTGAGGCGCCCTCTGCGGCTGGCATAGCGTAGCCTGTTCGGGGACTTCCACCATATCCTTGAACATCTCCTTGAGGAGAGCCTAATGGTGTTCTGTAGATCTCGTGTCCGGTAGTTTAGAGCCTAACCGAACATTTTGATCTAGTGGAGACAGAGGGTGTTCTAGACCCTCAGCCTCTGTGAACCTCACATGTGCCTCTGAAGCACGTTCTGGTTGATCACTCTGTGAAAAGACAACAAATGTCTCTTGGTGTACTGTCGAGTCCTTGGGCGATTGGACTCYTATTGTAAAACCTTCACCCTTTTGAGAGGGTGAGGGAGTAAGTTGTGGCTTCCCAGATGTGCGATCCACAGAGGACGAAAGAGTGTCCTCTGTGGCGGTAGGCTGGCTTGGGATTGGCTTGTGCGAGCCTGTTTCAATAGAGGCTCCCTCTAGAACAGGGCCTCTAGAATCATGGGTTGCACTGGGAGTTTGGCTTGGATGTGTGCCATGGGCATCTTTTTCTCCCTCGCCCAATTCCTCTACCTCTTCTTCTTCTTCTTCGTCATCTAAGATGACTTCTGTCCCCAACTGAGATGGATCGATTGGTGCTCTGAACTCCTTTGGGATATTCGATAGAATATCCTGAATTTGTTCTGTTGGGGAGACGTCTTGGACTTTCTTGCACAACCTTCTACGCTTGGGAGCTTCTGTAGCCTCTGCGGGGCTTTCTGCTGCGATTGCCTCTGTGACCACAGGTTCTGTGATCACAGGTTATGTTGGTTCAGCCTTCTTCATTTTTCTTTTCTTTGGCTTAGGCAGAGGTACAGTTGGGCCATCTTCTTCTGCGGGCCTCTTTTTCGCCTTCGACTTCTTCACAGAAGAGTCGGTACCCTTCTGTGTCTTGGTCTTCTTTCGTGGAGGTGATGGGATTCTAGTGGGATGCTCACTCACCTCACCGGCCACTACTGGCTCTTCCTTTCGTCCCTCTACTCTCATTTTTTCAATCTCAACACCTATGGGGACTCCTATTCATGGCGGGGTTACATGAACCGTTTCTGGTCGCCTGTGCGCACGTCTATAGGTTTTTCTATCCTGGTGGCTCAAGTACCTGAGCATGGCCTTTGACAATGGTCTTGGGCTTCTGTAGTCATGCTCGTGCTCTGTTGGTTTGAAATCCTTGAAGGGATAAAGCTTGGCGTTCGGCTCCACAGAGGGCAATCTTTCTGCCAGAAGGTCTCCAAAGGCAAGACCAAGGAATCGTTGAAGGATCAAGTTCGGCTGGTTCATGTCCTCCTTGGCCTTCTTCTGGGCCTGAACCTTCGTCTTCTCTCCTCTCTGACTGGCGCATTTTTTCTTGATGTGCCCAATCATGTCCTCGAAGATGAGTTGGGCGTAGTCCAGAGGGAGGTTGAAGTAAATCTCGTAGAGGATGGACAACATAGCGTGGGATGTTTGATCGTGGCTACCTACCTTCCCTGTGAGGCAGCAATTGATGATGGAGAATAAAGTGTTCCACATAGAAGGTAGGCACTTACGCCTGAACTGTGTCCTCTTGTTGATGGGGGTCGCATACGAATGGAATTCCAGGAATTTGATTAATTCCTAGTCTGTTAGAGTGGCGGCAAAGGCATTTAGGTTTAGTTCTTGGAGAGTGGGTAAATGGAGAGCAGTACGTAGAGATTCGACATTAAGTTCCAAAGGTACGAGTGATTTGTTCACAGGATTAGAGGCATAACCAACAATGGTTAGCCCGGTGTTATCCAGGGTTGTTAGGTAAGCACTCAAAAGAAATTGGGTAATGTACGTTTCAAGTGTGGGTCGAGTGGCAGTCAAAGCATAGAACAGTGGATGGTTTCTTAAGATTTCCATTAAGGTAAAGGTATTTTTAGGGAAACCGGATGGGACGAAGTAATAGTTGTTGGGTTTTTTAACCAGAACGATCTTTTCATATTTGTTCTGGATGAAAGAAAGGGCATGAGAGGTTAGGGCTTGAGCCTGAGTTACCTCATTGTCGCTAGAGACGTTTGCGGATTGAGCAGATGCACTGGAAGAAGACATTGTTGCAGGAGGCTTGAGAGTTGCAGGTTTGCAGGTTACAGGTTCGAATGAGAGTATATGGAAGATTTGAGAGCGTAAGGTTTAATTTGGGGGGGAAGAAGGGTATTTATAGGTAAGGATTTCAAAAAATCGAACCGTCCACAGTACGAAAATTCGTGTAATGAGTGGTTTTGGGTGAAACGGTACAAAAAAGTTACGACACGCCGTATTGGGAAGACGCATGATTGACGAGGTGCGCTCCCATTTTCTGACACGGGCGTGTGAGTTCTTACCCTTATCCACAGAACCACGCGCACCATATCAATAGACAATAACTATTAAGAGTTCTGTCAGAGGCCTAAGGGTTACAAAGCCTCTGTGATATGTGTCGGG
>NW_020201214.1:0-1391 GCF_001531365.2 Cynara cardunculus var. scolymus | reverse complement strand
ATAACTTGGGACTCTTGACTCTTGAGAGATCCAAACAAGTCTGCTAACGTCCATGTCTCGAGATCTAGGATGGCCTTCATGGACATTGTAATAATCGACCATTCATCCCCAAGGCTCTTCAAGAACAGTGAGTTGTTCTTCTCTGTTGTTCTGGGGATACCATACCTTTTACAGTTGCTGATGAACGTGTTTAGTCTAGCGTATGTATCCGTAAGAGACTCACCCACTTTGGCCTTGAAGCTATAGTATTCGTCGATGCAAATAGAACGATTGTTCTTTAGCGTCTTCCTTCCACCTTCGATTAATTTCTCCAGTTCTGCCCATATACCCATGGACAGTTGATAGTGATCGATACATTTGAAGATGTCATTAGGAATGGCCATGATTAACAAACGTTTACATTYGTTCCCTAATTCGACGATTATCTTGTCCTCGTCGCTCCAGTTAGCTTCGGGACGTGGCTCGTAGTGCTCTGGTAGTTCAGGCATGGTTTGAGTTGCAGGAACTCTTGGAATGAGGTTCATTGGGACATAAGGAGGGTTGTACAGGAATTCGCAGATCCTCAGATGAATACCCTCAAGAAAGTTCATCATTCGGATTTTCCATTGAGGAAATTCCTCACGAATGAGTGTAGGAGGTTTGGACTGTGAACCCGTACTCATAAACGATGTATTGGCCATATTTGCCATTGAATGAAGAAGAATTGAAAGAAAATAGGAKAAGATTGATAAAACAGTGAAAAAACAGGGTAAGCTGATGAAGAAGACGGCTGTGTTCTTGAGCAAAAATGAATGAATACCAAGAACAGAAATAATCAAATTAAAATTTGATTCCCGCTTTTATACCAATTGTTAGGACCGAATAATTCTATTTCTTGGTAAAGATTACTTACTTGAATGATTGGTTTGACATATATAGTGCAGCGGAAAAGATAATAAATCAAACAAGTAGAAATCAATAAGGACACGATGAAGACGAATGATGAACACAGGAGAAAGCTTCAAAGGATTTTAAATTAGATGAAAATATTAACAATTACAATTCTGGAAGCACACTTAATTACAAAGGCTTATACTGCTATTTATACCGGCATGTAACTGTTTTTCTGACATGACCTAAAGCAAATTAATCTAAGCCATTCGATCAAAACGAAATACAGACAAGAACACGTGATAGGCACGAGCAGCTAAAAGACGTAAGTAAAACAGCTTAAAGATAATCTACACAGAAGACATTGCTGCAGACCCTCTGTTAGACAACACAGATGTAACAACCCTCACTTTTCCATTACATATAATTCACATCATCATACTCATAATACTCAACATAGTATTATTACAAAACATGAATTATCAAAATGTATCGTTAATACATATGCACACAAACTAATA
>NW_020201213.1:63030-74794 GCF_001531365.2 Cynara cardunculus var. scolymus | reverse complement strand
CTGGTCCTACTTGGTCACTTAACAGAAATTGAGCATTCTAATTTCCTTTGCCTCTGGTCCTACTTGGTCACTTAACAAGAAATTGAGCATTCTAATTTCCTTTGCCTATGGTCTTCTTGACCAGCGCCTCTGGTCCTAGGAAACGGATAATCATAAAAAGTGCAACAAAACTCATGCTTTTCACAATAATTTCATTTGCTGGAGCATACCTTTGTTCAGATCGATTAAGTTTTTCTCATTACATATAAWTTAAGCATAGGTGATCAGGCTCTGCTTAAGCGATATGTAACAATGTGACCCGCTTTAAAACACAGAAATTTCAGATTTCATGAAATCTATTTGGAAAATTTTTAGTTATAGTCGATGGTTTCTAAAGAAAACTAGCGTTCTCTATAACCGAGGCTTTGATACCAAATCTGTCACACCCTGCTAAAGCGGAAACACAGAATGCTAACAGACAAGCGAGTCATAGCAACAGTCTATAAATAACACCATCTCAAGTTGTTCAAAAACAAAACGGTTCATAGACATAACAGGAATTAGCAATTTACATAGTATTCACAAATCACTTCAAAAATCCTGATTTAACCGATCTTGGCCCAAGTATGCTCCTTAGAAAACCAAACCACTCACTTAGAACCTGAAAAGCATGGAATAAAAACAAGGTCAACTACAAAGAGTTGGTGAGTTCACGGGTTTTCACATGCATAAAATATTTCAATGCATAAACCAAGTAATAGCAAACTTATGCGAATTCHTTGCACTTWATAAATGTAAATCCCTCGCGATATGACACTTGAGACGCTACTGAGCCTTACCTGACCAATATGCCCAATTAATTTTCGAACAACCAGAAGTAGCCCGTTCACTACTCTGGTCGCACGGTTCGATAAAGCACTAATTCAGCGGTGGTCCAAATTCCACATGATTAGGCTAGAAAACATAGGTAATTGTGCACCCTTTCTGGGTGGGACTGTCAACACAATAGCGGCTATCCACAATACCACGGCCCGAGAATGTACCCGAGTTAACAAGTAGCGTGTACGGACGGGGTCTTTAATTTGGAGACATATACTCTCAAGCGCATCAATTTAGCATTTATTCTAAGTGCAAAAATAGTTATCAAAAGCAAAACATAACGAACCCGACTAAGCAGTTCCTTAGCCCAATGGTTTCAAGCAAAACATCGATAAACAGTTCTTTAGTTCCAATATTTCAGTATATAAACATGCAAAGTTTGCTCAATATCATGCTTTTCCCCCAGAAAATATAAAAAGCATTAAAAGTGGGGCYGTGAGAACTCACTGGTTTGATGAATATCCAAAGGTTTCCTTTCGAAGCTTCCTAGACTCGCTCGAACTTCCTGACAGACCAAACCAGCGCTATATTACTTAACAGTTTCTTGCCTAAGGTAGAGCACAGTTGTTTTCAACGCCAAGCCATCAAGTGTTTTCTTAAAATAAAGCCGATTTAATTATTTATTAAAAAGGAACCTTCCGAAAACCACTTAATGACATAATCAAAAGTCATCCTAAAACAATGATGACAGCCGCCAATTAGCAAAATCAAGATATTTTGAGTGGGTTTAAAACTCTTTCCAAGAACTCTACAACCTTGAGCCACACGCCTTCAGCACCAATTGCATGCACCAAGAATGGTAGCAATGATGTGGAGGGGTCTCAAGCTCAATATTTTCAAGAGTTTAAACTCTAACACAAAATCATCATCTTCGAACTAACTCCAGAAGACAAATAATTTCCGATTCCAACGAGTTTACAAGATGAGAAATCCGATTTAATCAACATGCAAGGTCTATCACCCGAAAATATGATTAGACCTCACATACAAAGATTCTCTCCTTCTTCTTAGAGATTAAATAACATGGGTCATAGATTATCATCTCAACGAAGACATATGCATGTCTTTGATGAATAATCTCTCCTCTTTAAATCCCATAAATTTTACTTAAAGAATGGAGAAGGGAGAAGGATAAAAACTTTCGGACTATTAAGAAAATAGAATAGCTCTAAAGCATACCTTCTCTGAACAGAAGCTTTCGAACAAGCTCTTAAGGACAGCAAAACCTTGAGTTTGCAATAAAATTGGAACCGGCTGGAAGGTGATGGCGTTAGAGAGAAAACATAAAGCTGGAATTTGGAGAATGAAGATTTTCCAAAAGAAGAGGGGTATTTATGGGGCTTTTTGAGAAGAAATGGGCTGGCCTCTAAAGGCCCAAGCCCAAGATATTTTTATTTTTCTAAATAATAAAACTTCACTAATTTAACCAAGCAAATTAAATTGACAAAAGATTTTAAAAACTCCACCCTTTTAAATTAATTGGCAACTAAATATAAAAAGAATGGAACTTAAATATCGACTTTATTTAAATGAAACATTTCAAGATTATTTGGCATTGCATAAACTAACTTGGTTAGCTACCCACCGAAACGTGATCTAACAAACTAATCTTGRGAATTAAGCAAGATGATCTCTAATCATCGAAGCTAAATCCTAGAAAGACTTAGTTTTCAATAAAGATCCTGAAATAAGGTACTAACCTGAAATCTCAAAATGCAGGATTGTCACATTAATGGTCCGTGGTGTACCTTTATTTGTCTATCGTTGGGACCCATCTAAGGGACTACGGAAACCGGAACACACGTCTTGTCCTTTATGGGTGAAGGTGCATAATACCGTTGGTTGCTTTTAATAAGGAGAGTGTTAGTCACATTGCTAGTGCTTTGGGTATACCGAAACAAATGGATTTCTGTATAGCAGCCATGTGTGATAAGGCTTGGGGACGCCCGGGGTTTGCAAAAGTGCTGGTTGAGGTCTGGGCTGTGGGTGATCTTAAACGACATATTGAGGTAGTGATTCCGAACCTCAAGTTCCATGGTGCTAATGTTCACTTCTTACCTTTTGGGCTTTCAGATCACTCTCCAACAGTTTTGTCTTTCAAAGGAGGAATGCGGAAAAAGAGTTGGGGCCTTAAATTTGATGATTTCTCGGTGGAACACCCCTCTTTCTTGTAGGTTGTGAAGGATGAATGGTCAAAACATGTAGAGGGGACCTTTATGTTTCGGGTGACTAGTCACTTGAAAGCCCTCAAGACCCCTCTACGAAAGCTCCAGAATTCCTATGACAATCTCGCGGTTCAGGTGTCCTTCTTGAAAGTAGAGTTAGATCAGATTCAGTTGGAAGTGGACAATGACCCCTCTAATGTGATTTTGGGCCTTGATCTTGGTCACCTTCGTCTTGCTTATCAAAAAGCTTGGTGGGATGAGGAATGTGCCGCCAAGTAGAGTGCTAAAGTCAAATGGTTGAATGAGGGCGATTTGAATAATAAATTCTTCCATAATGTGATAAAAGGACGACATCATTCTAACTTCATCCAATCCGTCTGTACTAGCCAAGGTGATTATGTTTACAGGGAGGATGTCCCTAATGTGTTTGTAAATTACTTCAAAGGTTTTCTTGGTGTGCGGGATGCTTCCTCTGATCCGGTTATGTCAAATGATCTTTTTACTCGAAAACTCTCATTGTTTGAAGCCAACCATATGATCCGACCTATATCTAATGAGGAGATCAAAAATGCTATGTTCAGTATTAGCAATCATAAAGCCCCAGGATCATATGGTTATTCGTCTCGGTTTTTCAAAGCTACTTGGGATATCATCGGACGTGATGTGGAGATTGCTATCTACAATTTCTTCTATAGAGGTAACCTCCCGAAAGAACTGAATCATACCCTCATTTGTCTTATCCCTAAATCTGTTAATGCATCTAAGGTTTCGGATTACCGACCTATAGCTTGTTGTACGGTGCTTTACAAATGCATTAGTAAAGTCATCGCAAACAGAATGAAGGGTCACTTGGACTCTTTAATTGATGGGGCCCAATCAGCTTTTATTCTGGGTCGGAGGATTACGGATAATATTCTTATGGCTCATGAGCTGGTGTCGGGCTACCAATCTAGGGATTGCCTTCCGAGATGTGCGTTCAAGATTTACATCAAGAAGGCTTATGACCAGGATTGTCAATTCCTTTTGATTGTGTTGTAGGGAATGGGATTCCACCCGGTTATGGTCAAATGGATTAGGGAGATGGTTTATACTATTTCTTATTCGCTTGCGATTAATGGCAATACATACGGGTTTTTTCATAGGGGAAGGGGGCTGAGGCAAGGAGATCCCTTATCCCCATATCTATTTACGATCGTGATGGAGGGGTTCTCTATGCTCCTCAAGCAATGCATTCGAGAAGCTCCTGATTTTGGATATCATAGAGGTTGTGAAGATTTGGATTTGACACACCTATGCTTTGCTGATGACCTTTTCGTGTTGACGAAGGGAGATGTTCAATCGGTTGAGGTACTTAAAAAGGCATTTTTTTCTTTTCCAGAATCGCTCGGGGTTAGAGCCAAGTCTTGAGAAAAGTGAGATTTTCTTTGGGAATGTTCCTCCTAACATTAAGGAGGCCATTCTTGAGTGTCTTCCTTTCAAACTTGGTTCTTTTCCTTTTCAGTACTTGGGAGTTCCATTGTCCCATACCCGTTTGAAGTCAGGTGATTATGGCCCTTTGGTTGCTAAGATTAAGGGTCACATTCTCAATTGGAAGTCTAAGTTCCTTTCTTTTGGAGGGCGAAGACAACTTATTATCTCGGTCCTTCAATCCGTACAGCTTCATTGGATGTCTATGTTCCTTTCCTTTTAGGCTTATCCATGATCTTGAATCCATCTTTAGCAAATTCCTTTGGGCTCCAAGGGGGGATCCTAGAGGCAGGTGCAGGTTATCTTGGGAAGTGGTGTGTCGGATTTACTTGCCAAACATATATGGGATATTGTGAGGCACCGTAACTCATTGTGGGTAAGATGGATGTATCAGAATAATCATTGATCTTCGCACTTCTGGATCATTTAGAAAAACTCCAATTGGTCGTGGGTTTTGCGCAAGCTGTTGGATTTACGACCTCAATTACGACGAATTCTGATCTCCCAGATTGGTGATGGACAAGATTCTAATGCTTGGGAGGATACTTTGCTCGCCTATGGTCATCTTTCTTCGTTCATCTCCTACAGATTCATTCATTCTTGTGGGTTTTCGACTGTCACTACGGTTTGGGAGTTAATTATGTGTTTGGATGAGGAGTGGCCGACTGATTGGTGTAATAGGTATGCTGAGCTTAATACTGCTACTTTCTTGTCTTTGAATGACTCTATTTGTGATAGAGTTTTTTGGGGAGATAATAACAACTCTAGATTGGATTTCACAGTTAGTACTGCTTGGTCTTCGTTGGAGGGGAACCATCCGGTTGTACCTTGGTATAAATCGGTTTGGTTCTTAGGCCATATTCCTCAGCATATTTTTTGACTTCGGCTTGCTTGTCATCGACGTCTTCCTACCCAAGACCGTATGATTTGGAAGGATGAACCTCCAAACTTGGAATGCTCGCTCTGTAGCACTTGCATGGATAGCCATTCCCACCTATTTTCTAGTGTTCATTTTCAAGAGAGGTTTGGGATAGCATCTTACATGTTTGTGGACTGGATGAATATGCCAGACTCGTGGGATCAAATCCTGGAAGCTATTTCAGACTCAAGCCATCGCCAAAACGTTTAAAGCAGAAGCTAGCGCTTGTGGGTTCAATTTACTACATCTGGCAAGAACGGAGTCGAAGACTCTAAACTGAGAATCGCCGCACAGCTGTACAACTTATCAAGGTAACCAAAAGCAAGATTATATCGGTTCTTCAATCGTTGCAACTCTATTGAATATCTATTTTTCTGTTTTCTTCAGCTATAATTCATGACATTGAAGTATTCTTCTGCAATTTCCTTTGGTCGCAAAGGGAAACTTCTAGAGGAAGGTGTCGGTTAGCTTGGGAAGTGGTTTGTCGGCCTCTTAAGAGTGGAGGTCTTCGTATCAAAAGATTGAGAACGTGGAATAGGGCTTCACTTGCAAAACATATTTGGGATATCGTGAGGCATTGTGATTCGTTGTGGGTGAGATGGGTGTATTAGTACAACCTAAGATCTATGCACTTCTGGATGGCTCAGAAAAGCTCAAACTGGTCGTGGATTCTACGCAAGCTGTTGGATTTACAACCACATGTGCGGCGGTTCTTGATAACTCGGATTGGTGATGGAAGGGATACTAATGCATGGAAGGACAACTGGCTCCCTTGTGGCTATTTGTCTTAGTTCATTTCCTACAGATTTGTATATTCAAGTGGGTCATCGACCAATACTTTGGCTTAGGAGCAAATTCAAAGTCTTAATGGGATGTGGTCTAATGATTGGCTTCAAAGGTACGTTGAGCTGACTACTTCTCTTTTACCGTCTTTGCATGATTATGAACGAGATAAGGTTTACTGGATTGATAGCCAAAATGTTGGTGTGGAGTTCTCGGTTATGATAGCTCCCTTGTGGCCACAATCATTTATTTTTTCAGTGTAATTTTCAAAAGAGGTGTGAGAATGCATTTTAAAGGATGTGGATTGGAAGAGTATGCCAGACTCTTGGGATCATATTATGGGAGCAATTTCGAATGCAAGGAGGTTGCCGAAGTGGTTAATTCAGAAACTTGCTCTTGCGACCTCGGTCTACTATATTTGGCAGGAGCGGAATAGAATGTTGTTCAATGATAAAAAACGAAAGGCTATGCAACTTATCAAGGAAATAAAGAGTAAAATATTTATTCGTGCGACTTGGAAGGAGAATAAGACAGAGAGGACCGGTAATGCAAATGGGTGTGACCATTTGTTTGGTGGGTTTTGGTGGGTTGTAGGCGGGTCTTTGCTTTGGAAAAGACTTCTTTCGATCATGTTTTGTAGTTTGTTTTTTTTTTTTTGGGCTTTGTACTTTCTGGCTTACTATTGCTTGGTACGGTGTGTTGACCAAGCATTTATGTTTTGCCGTTTGGCTTTGGTTATGGCTTTTTGCCTGACTCTTGTTTGTTTTTTCAGTGGTTTATAAATTTGCCTGGATTCCCTTCCAAAAATAAGGACCCAAAATTAGGCATATTACACCAGTTAAGAACAGAATGACCCGTTAACGTCCAATAGCACCCGCTCTTCCTCAATTAGACCGATTATGGTCAAATCAAAATCATTTATGTTAGTGTTTGCTTTTTCTGATGACCCAATTAGGCTCATTAAGAAGAAATAGGCCCATTATACCCACTCAGACCAAAAGGCCCCATTTACGTCTAATCAGACTCACTATGACCCATTTAGTGCCATTATGACCCAATTTGACACATGAAAGAGAAATTGGTCCATTCAGGACCACTAAGACCCGTTCTACCTCAATTTGATCGACTAATGTCTAACCAGACTCATTGTGAAACATTTAACGTCGTTATGACCCAATTAAACTCGTTAAAGGGTAGAGGCCCATTATACCCACTTACTAAGACTTCTAATAGGTCAATTAAGATCAAAACAGACTACTATGACCATTTTAGTTCCCATATGTGCCAATTTGATTCGTGAAGGACAAATAGGTCAATTACATTCAGTAAGACCAAAAAGACCCAGTAAGGTTTGAGGAGACTCATTATGACCCGGTTTGTGCTAGTTCGTACCGACTAGACTCATTAAGGTGAAATAAACCAATTATGACACATTTAGTACCATTATAGCCCAATTAGACTCCTTCTGGAGATGACATGACAAAGTAATGACGGTGGGGTTTGACTAGGGTTTGACTTTTTCTCTCAAGGTGGCTTGAATGTATGAAGATGAAGATGATGTTTTCGATTGCTCCTTGTTGATGTTTTGCGCTTTGTTTTGCTTGGTGATCGTTATTGGTTTGCCATCGATTTCTCCTTCTCAAGCCGTTTTGCTCACGGATTAGGGTTTCTCGGTTTTCTTGAAGGCGGCTTTGGGGTTTCTTCAATTCGGTTGCTTCCTCTTGATGTTTTGCGTTCGGTTTGCTTGGTGATTGTTATTGATTTGATTTCGAATTCTCCTTCAAAAGCTGATTTGTTCTCGGATTAGGATTCTTTCGGTTTCTTTGGAGGCGGCATTAGGGTTTCTTCATTTGAGGTTGGTTTTATCGATCCTTTTCTTTCATTGGTTTGTGCGGTTTCTTCTTGATTGTTCTTTTGGTTCATAATCGTGTCCCCTATTGTTTGGTAAACCGTGTTGTTTGACACGTCTTGGGTTTTTGCTTCCCATCTTGGCCGTGAAGTGTATTGCTCACGGCTAGGGTTTTGTTTTTGGCCGTTGTTGCATGCTTAGGGTTTGTGCCGTCTTTCTTGGTTGTTGCGATCGTTCTTTTGGGTTTAGCATCGGGGTTTGATTGCTTGCGGCCATTGCTCATGGTTTGAGTCTACGGTTGGCTGTTTTCGGGTTTTCTTGGCTAGGGTTTGCATGCGCCTAGGGTTGCAGGGCTAGGGTATGCATGCAATCGTGGTATTGTTGTGGGCTGTTTGGATTTTGCTTGCTTTCTCCTTTCGTCCATTGACAGGTTTGGTTGCGGATTGGTTGTTTGACGTTATCTAGTTTTCTTTTCCTGCATCAAGTGTTTCTGTGGTCTTCGTCTCCTTTGTTGAGCTTAATGATAGAATATTCAGCACCTTCTTGTTAGGTCTTCGTCTATTTTATTGAGGACAGCAGACTCTTAAGGATGGAAAAATATCTACATTGAGTAATTATAACTTTAGTGCTGAAAGCTCAAGGGATGATTTAGCTAAGATGATCATTCTTCATGATTATCCACTTTCTATTGTGGAGCATCATGGCTTTCAGAAGTATTCAAATGGTCTTCAACCTTTATTTAAGGTGCCTTGTAGAGCTACAATCAAGTCTGACATCATGAAGATATACGAAACAAAAAGAGGTGGTGTATTGCGATGTTTGGAAGAAAATGAAAGTAGGATTGCTCTTACTTCRGATATRTGGACAGCCGGTAACCAAAACAAAGGTTACATGGCAATAACAGCACATTACATAGATGCCAATTATGATTAACTGGATAAAGACTCTAATCACTTCGCCTTCTTACTCTATATGTGTTAATGGTCAGCYGAAGGGTTTCTTTCATGGTAAGCGGGGCCTTCGACAAGGAGATYCTTTATCTCCTTACTTGTTTACTGTGGTTATGGAAGGTCTTTCGATGCTTCTTTCAAAGTGTATTGAGGAGGAGGCAAATTTTGCGTATCATCAAGGTTGTGCTGATATCAAGTTGACCCATTTATGCTTTGCAGACGATTTGTTTATTTTTGCTAGGGGGGATATTACTTCAGTGGAAGTTATCAAGTGGGCCCTTCATTTGTTTGAAGAACGATCGGGTTTGTCTCCAAGTCTGGAAAGAAGTGAGGTGTTTTTCGGGAATGTGGCGATAGAGGTTCCAACTCTTAATCGTAATAGCTTATCTTTTCGGCCGGGGGTATTTCCTATTCGTTACCTGGGAGTTCCTCTATCCCCAGTTCGTTTGAAGGTACGTGATTTTAATCCCCGTGTGCTAAAGCTTAAATCTCGACTTTTGAACTGGAAGAACAAATTCCTTTCCTATGGAGGAAGACGACAGCTTATACTCTCTGTTCTTCATTCTATGCAAACCTATTGGATGTCGGTATTTCTAGTACCGGCAACCACAATCCATGAAATTGAGCAGMTATTTCGTAATTTTTTATGGAATAAAGCAGAGGGTCAGMTGGGTAAATGTCGAGTTGCTTGGGATACAGTTTGCTTGCCTATTCAAAATGGGGGTCTWKGTATGAAAAGACTAGCGATTTGGAATAGGTGCTTACTTTTCAAACATATTTGGGATATTCTGAATCGCAGAAATACCATGTGGGTCTCTTGGATTCAGTCTCATTGTATTCGGGGAAGAAATTTTTGGGTTATTAAGAAGAGGAATGAATGGTCGTGGATTCTCCGGAGCCTTTTAGACTTAAGATCTCATTGGAGGAGATTTTTTATCTACAATGTGGGAAATGGTTTATCTACGCATGCATGGGAAGATAAATGGAGTGAGTTTGGTCCCCTTATTCAATTACTGTCTTATAGATTCATAAATGGTCATGGATTTCATAATAACTCGGTTTCTGATGTAATGCAACGCTTTGGCACTAATTGGCCGGTGGATTGGATACAACAATATCCTCAGCTGCAAAGTATTTTGATACCTTCTCCCAGCCAAATGGAGGATACGGTCAGATGGCTTGATGCTAAACTTTCTCGGGGAAATTTTGAGGTCAAAGTGGCATGGAAAACTGTTCAAGAAGTGAGGCTGATTGTGCATTGGTATAAGCTGGTATGGAATAAAGCATACATACCTAAACATGCTCTTTGCATGTGGATGGCTTGTCAGAAAAAATTACCAACTCAAGATCGCATCAGTTAGTGGAAGCATGAACCGCCGGATTTGAAATGTGTGTTTTGTAACTTAGTGATTGAAACACACAATCACTTATTTTTTGAATGCAATTACTCATGTAGAATTTGGGAAGTCATTAAAAAGGAGGTGGGATTAACGAACTGTCCGAACAATTGGGAGGATATTCTTAACAGGGGTTTAGCTCAAAGATGGAAATCTTGGTCTATGGTTCAAAAACTTGGTATATCGGCCACGGTATATCATATCTGGAGGGAAAGAAACAGGAAGTTCTTTGACAACTTTAATCATTCTGGGGACAAAGTTGTAGCGGAGATCAAGATGCAGATTCTTCAACGTATGGCTTGGAAGACAAGAAAGAAGCTGACGCCAACAAATGCTGCGTGATTTCGTGGGTGGAGTGCCTTCTCGGTTTGGGAAATTGTGGGTTTTTTTCGCCTTTTTCTCTTTGGCTTGCTTTATTTTTATGTTTTGGTGTACTTCTCTTTGTCATTTTTGGCTCCTTATGGCTTGGTTTGTGAGTCAAAGTTGCCGTAGTTTTTCTTGCTGATTAGCTTTGTAACGGTTCTGCTTTTATTGGTTTTATAAAATTGCATGGGGAACTTTCCCCTTTCAGTAGACTCGTTAACGTGAAATAAACCAATTATGAGACATTTAGGATAAATCAGGACTTAAGGATTTTCAGGCAACTTCATCGGGTGCGGCTTCAGGTAAGCATGATACTTTAACTGGGGTTGGTATTTTAAAACAGGTTCAGGAGGTGTCGAATCTCTCGGGGGATTGTACAAACGACAAAAATGTTCTACATTCTGGGGATTCAAAAAATTTGGAGGGGAAGGATGTCGGAAAGGTGGACGGTCAGTTCTGTACGGTGGATGCAGGACGAACGCCAAGGGGAAGAGATGATATTTCCAATGTAAAATTTTTATCAAAAGGGGGTCCGGAGTTAGTGCAAAAGGTGGTGCAAGCTTTTAAACCAACGAATCGGTTTTCTTCTTTATCTTCTGACGATTCTAGTGAGGATGATGACGATATGGAGATCATTGATACAGAGGGGCACATTATGGCAAAACGAAGAGAGGATGTTCCACCTTCTTCGTCTCAATGATAAAGTTCGCCGCATGGAATATTAGGGGTTTAAATGCCCTTATCAAACGGAAGGAGGTACGTGATTTAATTAATTTTAAGCATCTTTCTTTATGTTGCATTATTGAATCCAAAGTTGTTCATAATCACTTGGGGGATGTGTGTAGTAGTGTATTTGGTAATTGGAGTTGGATTACAAATGGTTCTATATGTGATCAAGGCACTCGCCTAATTATTGCTTGGGACCCGTCAGTGTTATCTGTTCTTATGATTGAGCAGCACCAACAATATGTCCACTGTGAAATTAGGATTTTTGGTCAACTTGATCCTATTTT
>NW_020201213.1:52883-61705 GCF_001531365.2 Cynara cardunculus var. scolymus | reverse complement strand
TGCTTGCCTATTCAAAGTGGGGGTCTTGGTATGAAAAGACTTGCGACTTGGAATAGGTGTCTTCTATTTAAACATATTTGGGATATTCTAAAGTGCAGAAATACTATGTGGGTCTCTTGGATTCAGTCTCACTGTGTTCGGGGACGTAATTTCTGGGTTATCAAGAAGAGGAATGAGTGGTCGTGGACACTCCGGAGCCTTTTAGACTTAAGATCTCATTGCCGGAGATTCTTTATCTACCCTGTGGGAAATGGTTTATCTACACATGCTTGGGAAGATACATGGAGCGAGTCGGGTCCTCTTATTCAATTCTTGTCTTATAGATTCATTAATGGTCAGGGATTTCACAATAACTCCACAGTATCTGATGTAATGCAACGATTTGATACTAATTGGCCGGTGGATTGGATTCAACAATATCCTCAGCTGCAGAGTGTTCTGATTCCTTTTCCCAGTCAAGCGGAGGATAAGGTCAGATGGCTTGATAATAAACTTTCTCGGGGCAATTTTGAGGTAAAAGTGGCTTGGAAAACTATCCAAGAGGTGAAGCCGGTTGTGCATTGGTATAAACTAGTATGGAATAAAGCATAAGTACCTAAACATGCTCTTTGCATGTGGATGGCTTGTCAGAAGAAATTGCCAACTCAAGATCGTATAAGTCAGTGGAAGCACGAACCGCCGGATTTAAAGAGTGTGTTTTGTAAATTAGTGATTGAAACGCACAATCACTTATTTTTCAGGAGGATATTCTTCATAGAGGGTCCAAACTTGGAAATTTTGGTCTACGGTTCAAAAACTTGGTATATCGGCAACGGTATATAATATCTGGAGGGAACGAAACAGGAAGTTTTTTCACAATTTCAATTATTCTGGGGATAAAGTTATTGAGGAAATCAAGATGCAGATTCTTCATCTGATGGCTTGGAAGACAAGGAAGAAGCTTACGAATTCAAATGTGTTGTGATTACGTGGGTGGTGTGCCTTCTCGGTTTTGGACCTTATGGGTTTTTCTTGCCTTTTTCTATTTGGCTTACGGTTTTCTTATGTTTTGGTGTAATTCCCTTTGTCATTTTTGGCTCCTTATGACTTGGTTTGTGAGTCAAAGTTGCCGTAGTTTTTCTTGTTGATTGCTTTGTATCAGTGACGCTTTTTACTGTCTTTATAAAATTGCCTGGGGAAAATCTTCCCCTTTCAGTAGACTTGTTGGGGAGAAATAGGCCCATTATACCCACTCGGACCAAAAGCGCCCGTTTACGTCTAATCAGACTCATTATGACCCATTTAGTGCCATTATAACCCAATTTGACTCATGAAAGAGAAATTGTGTGACGTTATGTCATTTCTGAGCTTCAGGTTAGCACCTTATTAAATATCCTATATTTAGAACTACATTTTACTCGGATCTAGTAATTTAGAACTAAAGGCGATGTCCAATCGGTGGAGGTTCTTAAAAAGGCTCTTTGTCTTTTTCAACAACGATCAGGGTTAGAACCTAGCCTTGAAAAGAGTGTGGTTTTTTTTGGGAATGTGTCTTCTAACATTAAGGAGACCATTCTTGAGAGTCTTCCGTTCAAGCAAGGTATGTTTCCTGTTCGTTACTTGGGAGTCCCTTTATCTCAAGCCAGGTTGAAGATTGTTGATTATGGACCTTTGATAGCTAGGGTTAAAGGTCGTATCTTTAATTGGAAGTCTAAGTTTCTTTCATTTGGGGGACGAAGACAACTCATTATTTCTGTCCTCCAATCTATTCAGCTTCACTGGATGTCTGTGTTCTTATTTCCGTCAGGGTTAGCCCATGATCTTGAATCTATCTTCCGAAAATTCCTTTGGGCCCCAAGGGAAGATCCGCGAGGTAAGTGCAGGTTATCTTGGGATGTGGTGTGTAGGCCCATTAAATCAGGGGGTCTTGGTATTAGGCGTGTTGCAACCTGGAATAGGGCTTTACTTGCGAAACATGTTTGGGATATTCTTAGACATCGTGATTCTTTGTGGGTACGATGGGTGTATCGTCATATTCTGCGCTCTTCTCATTTCTGGCTGGTACGAGTTCATTTGCGACGTTTTCTTTTCTCCAAGATTGGTAATGGTCGGGATACAAATACTTGGGAGGACTCTTGGCTGGCTTGTGGACATCTTTCGGCATTGTTATCCTATCGGTTTATACATTCTTGTGGGTTCTCTACTGGCACATCGGTTAGAGAGCTTCTTATGAGTATGGATGGAGTCTGGCCGGAAGAGTGGTGTAACAGGATTACTATGCTCAGTTCTTATACTATACCATCTTTGAATGATGCTGCTCGTGATGAAGTTCTTTGGGGGGCTGATTGCACTTCTCGGTCTTTGTTTTCGGTCAGTGCTGCTTAGGAATCTTTGGATGGGACTCATCCGGTTGTACCTTGGTATAAATCGGTATGGTTCTCGGGTCATATTCCTAAGCATGCTTTCTGTTTATGGCTTGCTTGTCAGAGACGTCTCCTTACTCAAGACCGTCTAATTTGGAAGGATGAACCCCCGAATTTGAAGTGTCCGCTGTGTGGTAATTGTATTGATAGCCATGCTCATTTATTCTTCCAATGTGTTTTTGCTCGGGAGGTTTGGGAAAGTATGTTGCTTCTTGTGGACTTGAGGACTCTGCCGTCGTCTTGGGATCAAATTTTGGATATTCTTTCGGATCGTACTCGTCGGCCTAAACGATTAAAGCAGAAGCTTGTGGTTGCAGCTTCTGTTTATTATATTTGGCAAGAAAAAAATAGAAGACTTTTTTCTGAGGTTAGCCGTACAACTGTGCAACTTATCACAATTATCAATAATACGATTTCCATTCGTGCGGCTTGGATGGATAGAAGAGGGGCGCCAAGTGTCGTTGTGCCATGATGGATCTTTGGTGGGTTTGTGGGGCTTTTCTGAATGCTAAGCTCCTTTTCTTTATCTTTTGTTGTTTGTTTGGTTTTATTGGGCTTTGTTCCTTTTGGCTTTTGGTGACTTGGTATAGGTTGATGTCAAGGTCTTTTGGTTTTTCTTGTTGGTTAGGTGGTGGTCACACGTTTTTTCTTTGATGTAATTCCTTTTTAATGTTTATAAATTTGTCTGGTTTCCGTTCAAAAAAAATGATTAGAATTCACCTAGCTTTGTTCCCAAATTTTAATTCGGAAGATCATGCCTCAGCGGGTAACTGATGAAGTTAACTTGTGTAATGCCAAATATTTTATAAATACTCCAAATAAAATAAAGTTGATATTATAAACTTTTAAAATTAAAATACAAAAGTCTTATTTGAATGTCCAAATAATTTCGTCAAAAGATGGAGCCTTGATTTATTAATGTCATTTTATTTTTTTAATAATGTTTGGCAAATTATATTTTTGGGTTCTAATGGGCTTATTCTTGTTTAAATAAAAAAATAAAAAGTTTTTATTGGGTTTGGGTCTTTAGAGGCCAACCATTTCCTTCTTTAAAAAATCCACATATAAATACCCCACATCCTTTGAAAACTCTCATTTCCAATTATCATCAGCTTAAACTTTTCATCTCTCTAATCTCTCTCTAAAACAAACCTCCCTCCAGCTGATTCCATCTTCAGGCAAGCCTTTTGAAATTCTGTCAATTTTGAAGTATATTCAAGAATTTAAGAAAAAGGTATGATACTAGTTCTTTTACTTTTGTAAAATAACAAAATTTTCATCTTCCTACTCCCACTTCTTGATCTTGTAGTTAAATTATGGAGAGTTAAAAAGGGAAGATTATACATCAAAGACATGAAAATGTCTTCAAAAGGATGGTAATCTGATCCATGTTCTTTGAACTCTAAGAAAGTAGGAGACAACCTATTGCATGTAGAATTTAATCATGTAAAGTTATATTTCGAAATATGGCAGAATCATGCATTCATCTTAAACTGGTCCTATCTTCCTGAAAACTCAATGGAATCGGGAAATACTTTTTCTGTAGGTTAACCTTATTTGTTAGCTTGAAAATAGAATTAAAATCTTTGAAAAATGATGAGTTTAGACCCCCCAAATGGCTGTCACTCGAAGAGTGCAATCTGTTTTGGGGGCTGTGTAACTCAAGGTTGTAGGGTAATAATGAGTGACTTAAACCCACTCAAAATTTTTGTTTTTTGGGAAAAGTCGGCTTAAGTCATTATTTTGGATGATGTAAAAAGTTGGACATAAAATGACTTTTGGAAGGTTCCTATTTATAGTGATTTGTGAAACCCAAAAATACCAGAAACAGAATTTATAATCTGTCCAAAAATCAGCTTTTGTGTAAAGGATTTTGATTTCTTTTAATATATATAATTTCTGGGCTATTTTTAGAATAAATAATAAAATATCAACTTTAATTCATAAAAACCCGTTGGCATTACATAAGATACAATTTGACTTTATCTTTGTCGAGAACCCATAGGTGATCTAATTTCTGGTCGTTGGACTGTTTAGGAAGGATATGGCAGGACGTTTAGCGCTTGAGACGTCATCAGATTCTTGGATATTCATCGGCAAACCGGTGAGTTTTCACGCCCCCACTTTTAATGCTTTTTGTTTATTTAACTGGGGGGAAAAGCATGAGATTGAGCAAACTATACTGTTTATTTAATTAAACTATTGGACTAAAGAACTGTTTAGTCAAGCTTAGTTGAAAACCATTGGACTAAAGAAATGTTTAGTCAAACTTTATTGAAAACCATTAGACTAAAAAACTGTTTAGTCAAGCTTGTTTATGTACTGAAATATTGACTGTTTTGCACTATGATATAAATTCTAAATTGATGTGCTTGGGAGTATGTTTCCAAATAAAGTCCCCGTCCGTAAATGCTACTTGTTAACTCGGCATGTCCCCGGGCCGTGGTAATTGTGGATAGCCGCTATTGTGTTGACAGTCCCACCCAGAAAGGGGTGCACATTACCTATGTTTTCTTAGTCTAATCATGTGGAATTTGGACCACCGCTGAATTAGTACTACTATGAACTGTGGGACCTAATTAAGTGTACGGGCTACTTATGGTCGTTCGTAAAATAATGGGGCACATTGGTCAGGTAAGGTTCAGTAGCATCTCAAGTTTAAACATCGTGGTAAATTTACATTTATTAAGTGCAAAAGTTTATGTATAAGTTTGCAAGTAAATGATTTATGCATGGTAATGTTTTGTGCATATGAAAACCCGTGAGCTCATCAACTCTTTTTAGTTGACTTGTTTTATGTTCCATGCTTTTCAGGAAATAAGTAAGAAATGAAGTTTTTGGAGCATGTTTGGGACGATACCGATTAAGTTCGCATTTGAAGTTTTTGTAAAAGAAGTATTCTATCCCAATTTGGTTATGGGTGTTAAACTTGATTTATTTTTGTAAAACTTTTTTTTTTTTAAGGAAAACTTCGGCAAATTTATAAAACGCAATAAAAAGTTTTACAACGCAACCAAAAAACAGAAAGACCGCAACCTACAACAAAAAACCCCAAGGCCAAAGGAAACACCCCAACCGAGCCACAACAAGCCAAAATAAACAAAGCCCATAAAACACAAACAAACAACAAAAAAAACTTTTTATTATTAATTTTTTGTAAAACTTGAATGGTGTTATTATTAACTATTGCTGTGACTCGCTTACCTGTTACACCTCCTGTTTCCGCTTTAGCGGGGTGTGACAAATTGGCCCATTCAGGACCACTAAGACCCGTTCTACCTCAATTTGATAGACTAATGTCTAACCAGACTCATTGTTGTTATAACTGGGTTTCAAACAACCTGAGTTGAGGTAACCTATACGTGATTATTATTTCAATTACGTGACAACATTCATGATAACTTAATTAAAATGCATAAGTAGTATGCATATATATGAAAAAATGTTGTTGTGCATACCCGAATTAGGTGGTATTTAAAAACATGAAGATGTGATATCTTCATAGTGAAGAAAGGTGGTATTTAAAATATTAAACCCACCGCCTATGGATTTTATATTAGTAAAAAGACTCCATTGCCTTTGCGAAAATATATGAGGAGATAAAAGAGATAAGATCATATCATATCATCTTGTTTAAAAAAACCTTTTAGAGAGAAAAAGGTGTTGAAGGCGGTGAGAGTATTCTTGAAGAAACCTGTTGCTCAAAAGTGTTAGAAGAATTTTGTTGTGTACTATAATCTGCAGAATCTGTGTGTGATAAGGTGCGTTTTTGATAACTAAAACCTTTATGTATATTGTTATACAAACTGCTGGGTTTTGATGCTAGATTTTGAAAGAAAAGATAGTAAAATTGTTTTTAACAATTTGACGGTGATATTGTTATAAACTTGAGTATTGAAAACTGTTTTGGAAAGTTAAAGAAGACATTGCTTCTATAAAACAGTTTTGGGAGTGATATCCTATTTTGAGGATTGAAGGAGATTAGATGATGTGAGAAATCATTTACAGAACAGAATGTTCTTGAGGCTTAAAAAGGTTTTGAATATAAACCTATTTTGAGACCATGATTGGTTAAAACTATGGACGAGGTTCACTCTGACGTATATGACTTTGTTCCGTCATTGGATGAAATAGTCTATAGATTTTGGTTAAAACTATGAACGAGGTTCACTCTAACAGAAATGACTGCAGCCTGTCATTGGATGAAATAGTTCATAAGAATTTCAGGGGAAATAAGGGTGGTCGTTGTGTGTGCTGAATATAGCTGTTGCTATTAAGGGGAATTGTGGATGTAATAAGGATGGTCGTTGTGTGTGCATGGTATAACTATTACTATTATATCTTTCAAGGTTACAACAGATTGAAGTCCTCACTTCTTGGTGATTTGAGAATTTAGAGATGTTGTTCTTATTAGAAATAATAGTATTGATGTTATGGTTACGAGAAAAATATGGCCTATGATCATTGATTTTGGTAAAAGTGTTTTAAATACAGAGGAACCAGAGAGGCTCTAGTTGTTCCTAGAAAGGAACCAGAGGTGCTCTGGTTGGTCTCCAACTATAGAACCAGAGGGTTCTAGATATTGATTAAAGAAATGAGCAAGGTTTTACTAAATGTACAAGTTGGACCAAAGGCTCTGCATCTATTGATAATAGCTTTTGTGTCAAAATCACATTTTAAGAAGTTTTTAAGAAAAACATTTTATACTTAGAATCTTTTTATGAAAAACAGACCAGAGCGGCTCTGGTTGGCTTACACGTTGAACCAGAGGCTCTGGTTGGTCTTGTCTTTTGAACCAGAAGCTCTGGTTAGTACAACCAGAGGCTCTGGTCGATGAACCAGAAGCTCTGTTAGAGGAACCAGAGGGGCTCTGGTCCTGATTAGTTGAAATATTTCTAAGTATGATCGTTGGGACTAGAGGCCTGATGGACTCAAACAAAATATGTCTTTAAGTGTGTTCTTTGGAACCAAAGGTCCGCATCTTTTGTTATTCGGAATGGTATATTTTAAATAAATGTTTTGGTGCTATAGACCTTGCATTACATAAAAGGGAATCTCACTAGACATTCTTGTCTAACCCTCATTTTTGTGTTTTCAAATATGTGTGCAGGTAGTGATAATAAGGGAAAGAGCATTCTATAAATTATTTTCCTATAAGCTTAGCTGTATGAAGATCTCAATTAGTCATGTTTTGAAGTGTAGATGTTAAGATACAAGAGCATCTACTTTTGAAATTTTTTAGTTATATATTTTGCATTATAGACTCTTGTATTATGGACCTTTGTGGGCTTAACATGTATTCTATGAATGAAAAATGTATTATATATGCAATGTGAGATTGGAGGTGTTACAATTGTGAAACATTTAATGTCGTTATGACCCAATTAAACTCGTCAAGGAGTATAGGCCCATTATACCCACTTACTAAGACTTCTACTGAAAGGGGAAAGGAATTCCCCAGGCAATTTTATAAAGACAATAAAAGCGTCACCAAAACAAAAGCAATCAGCAAGAGAAACTACGGCAACTTTGACTCACAAACCAAGTCATAAGAAGCCATAAATGACAAAGGGAAAAACACCAAAACAAAACAACACCACCCTCCAAAAAACAAAAGGCAAGAAAGACCCAAAAGATCCAAAACCGAGTAGGAGCATTATCCTCCGAATGATTGAAATTGTCGAAGAACTTCCTGTTTCGTTCCCTCCAAATATTATAAACTGTTGCCGATAAACCAAGTTTCTGAACCGTMGACCAAGATTTCCAAGTTTGAACGGATCCTCTGTGAAGAATATCCTCCCAATTGTTCGGATAAGACGTTAAACCCACCTCCATTTTAATGCCTTCCCAAATACTGCTAGAATAAGAGCATTCAAAAAATAAGTGATTGTGCGTTTCAATCACTAATTTACAGAACACACACTTTAAATCCGGTGGTTCATGCTTCCACTGACTCATACGATCTTGGGTTGGCAATTTCTTCTGGCAAGCCATCCACATACAAAGAGCATGTTTTGGAATGAAAGCTTTGTTCCATACTAGTTTATACCAATGCACAACCGGATKTACCTCTTGTATAGTCTTCCAAGCCACATTTACCTGAAAATCACCCCGAGCACCTTTATTATCAAGCCAACGAACTTTATCCTCCACTTGATTGGGAGATGGAATAAGGACATTTTGCAGTTGAGGATAACGTTGAATCCAATCCTCCGGCCAATTTGAACCAAACCTGTGCATTACATCATATACCGTAGAATTATTGTGGAAACCCTGCCCATTGATAAATCTATAAGACAAAGAATGAATAAGAGGTCCCAACGCGCTCCATGTATCTTCCCAAGCATGCGTCGATAAGCCATTACCCACATCATAGATAAAGAAGCGTCGGCAATGAGGTCTTAAGTCTAAAAGACTCCG